>NC_057812.1:125286941-125432747 GCF_018294505.1 Triticum aestivum
CACGGGGGCCATAGGTTTCACTAGTGGCTTCTCTCAAGATAGCATAAGTATTACGGTGGGTGAACAAATTAATGTCGAGCAATTGATTGAAAAATGAATAATTATGAGAATATCTAGGCATGATCATGTATATAGGCATTACGTCCGCGACAAGTAGACCGAAACGATCCTGCATCTACTACTATTACTCCACACATCGTCCGCTATCCAACATGCATCTAGAGTAGTAAGTTCATAAGAACAGAGTAATGCATTAGGCAAGATGACATGATGTAGAGGGATAAACTCAAGCAATATGATATAAACCCCATATTTTTATCCTCGATGGCAACAATACAATACGTACCTTGCTGCCCTTACTCAAGCAATACGAACCCAAAGCTAAGCACTTCTCCCATTGCAAGAAAGATCAATCTAGTAGGCCAAACCAAACTGATAATTCGAAGAGACTACTACCTCTTGAGCACTGCGTTGGTTTTCCCTTGAAGAGGAAAGGGCGATGCAATAGAGTAGCGTAAGTATTTCCCTCAGTTTTTGAGAACCAAGGTATCAATCCAGTAGGAGGCCACGCACGAGTCCCTCGCACCTACACAAACAAATAAACTCCTCGCAACCAACGCGATAAAGGGGTTGTCAATCCCTTCACGGTCACCTACGAGAGTGAGATCTGATAGATATGATAAGATAATATTTTTGGTATTCATAAAGATAAAGAGAAATAAAGATGCAAGTAAAATAAATGGAAAAGGAACTAACTAAGTATTGGAAGATTAATATGATGGAAAATAGACCCGGGGCCATAGGTTTCACTAGAGGCTTCTCTCGAGAGCATAAGTATTACTGCGGGTGAACAAAATACTGTTGAGCAATTGACAGAACTGAGCATAGTTATGAGAATATCTAGGTATGATCATGTATATAGGCATCACATCCAAGACAAGTAGACCGACTCCTGCCTTCATCTACTACTATTACTCCACACATCGACCGCTATCCAACATGCATCTAGAGTATTAAGTTCAAGAGAACAGAGTAACGCTTTAAGCAAGATGACATGATGTAGAGGGATAAACTCATGCAATATGATATAAACCCCATCTTGTTATCCTCGATGGCAACAATACAATACGTGCCTTGATTCCCCTACTGTCACTGGGAAAGGACACCGCAAGATTGAACCCAAAGCTAAGCACTTCTCCCATTGCAAGAAAGATCAATCTAGTAGGCCAAACCAAACTGATAATTCGAAGAGACTTGCAAAGATAACCAATCATACATAAAAGAATTCAGAGAAGAATCAAATATTGTTCATAGATAAACTTGATCATCAACCCACAATTCATCGATCTCAACAAACACACCGCAAAAGAAGATTACATCGAATAGATCTCCAAGAGGATCGAGGAGAACATTGTATTGAGATCCAAAGAGAGAGAAGAAGCCATCTAGCTAATAACTATGGACCCGAAGGTCTGAGGTAAACTACTCACACATCATCAGAGAGGCTATGGTGTTGATGTAGAAGCCCTTCGTGATCGATGCCCCCTCCGGTGGAGCTCCGGAAAAGGCTCCAAGATGGGATATCTTGGGTACAGAAGGTTGCGGCGGTGGAAATAGGGTTTCGTAGTGCTCCTGGATGTTTTCGGGGTATATGGATATATATATATAGGAGGAAGAAGTAGGTCGGTGGAGCCATGAGGGGAGGGTGGAGGGCGCACCCAGGGGTAGGCGCGCCCCCTGCCTCGTGGCCTCCTCGTTGGTTTCTTGACGTCCACTCCAAGTCCACTGGATCACGTTTGTTCCAAAAATAACTCTCCCGAAGGTTTCATTCCGTTTGGATTCCGTTTGATATTCCTTTTCTGCGAAACACTGAAATAGGCAAAAAACAACAATTTGCACTGGGCCTTGGGTTAGTAGGTTAGTCCCAAAAATAATATAAAAGTGTATAAATAAGCCTATTAACTTCCAAAACAGATAATATAATAGCGTGGAACAATCAAAAATTATAGATACATTGGAGATGTATCAAGCATCTCCAAGCTTAATTCCTGCTCGTCCTCGAGTAGGTAAATGATAAAAATAGAATTTTTGATGTGGAATGCTACCTAGCATAATTCGCAATTAAGATTCAAGACAAAAGTTTAATATTGGCATAAAAATAATATTACTTCAAGCATACTAACTAAGCAATCATGTATTCTCAAAATAACATGGCAAAAGAAAGTTCATCCCTACAAAATCATATAGTTTGGCCATGCTTCATTTTCTTCACACAAGAATGCTCTCGTCTTGCAAAACCCTGATGACAAGCCAAGCAATTGTTTCATACTTTAGTAATCTCGAACTTTTTTCAACTTTCACGCAATACATGAGCGTGAGCCATGGATATAGCACTATGGGTGGAATAGAATATGATGATGCAGGTTATGTGGAGAAGACAAAAAAGGAGAAAGTCTCACATCGACGAGGCTAATCAATGGGCTAGGGAGATGCCCATCAATGATTTCAATGCAAGGAGTAGGGATTTCCATGCAACGGATGCACTAGAGCTATAAATGTATGAAAGCTCAACAAAAGAAACTAAGTGGGGGCGCATCCAACTTGCTCGCTCACAAAGACCAAGGGCATTTGAGGAAGCCCATTGTTGGAATATACAAGCCAAGTTCTATAATGAAAAATTCCCGCTAGTATATGAAAGTGACAAAACAAGAGACTCACTATCATAAAGATCATGGTGCTACTTTGAAGCACAAGTGTGGAAAAAAGGATAGTAGCATTGTCCCTTTTTATTTCTTTTCTGGCCTTTCTTTTTTTGGCCTTTCTTCTTCTTTTTATTTGGGACAATGCCCTATTAATGAGGATCATCACACTTCTATTTATTTACAACTCAATGATTACAACTCGATAATAGAACGAAATATGACTCTATATGAATGCCTCCGGCAGTGTACCAGGAAATGCAATGAATCAATAGTGAAATGTATGATAAATTATGCATGGTGGCTTTGCCACAAATACGATGTCAACTACATGATCATGCAAAGCAATATGACAATGATGAAGCGTGTCATGAATGAAACGGTGGAAAGTTGCATGGCAATATATCTCGGAATGGCTATGGAAATGCCATAATAGGTAGGTATGGTGGCTGTTTTGAGGAAGATATAAGGAGGTTTATGTGATACAGAGTGTATCATATCACGAGGTTTGGATGCACCGGCAAAGTTTGCACCAACTCTCAAGGTGAGAAAGGGCAATGCATGGTACCGAAGAGGCTAGCAATGATGGAAGGGTGAGAGTGCGTATAATCCATGGACTTAACTTTAGTCATAAAGAACTCACATACTTATTGCAAAAATCTACAAGTCATCAAAAACCAAGCAGTACGCGCATGCTCCTAGGGGGATAGATTGGTAGGAAAAGACCATCGCTCATCCCCGACCGCCGCTCATAAGGAAGACAATTAAAGAACACCTCATGTTTCAAATTTGTTACACAACGGTTACCATACGTGCATGCTACGGGACTTGCAAACTTCAACACAAGTATTTCTCAAATTCACAACTACTCAACTAGCACAACTTTAATATCACCATCCTCATATCTCAAAGCAATTATCAAGTATCCAACTTCTCATAGTATTCAACGCACTTTCTATGATATTTTTTGTTATACCCATCTTGGATGCCTGTCATATTAGGACTAATTTCATAACCAAAGAAAATTACCATGATGTTCTAAATAACTCTCAAAATAATATAAGTGAAGCATGAGAGATTAATAATTTCTATAAAATAAAACCACCACCGTTCTCTAAAAGATATAAGTGGAGCACTAGAGTAAAATTATCTAGCTCAAAAGATATAAGTGAAGCACATATAGTATTCTAATAAATTCCAATTCATGTGTGTCTCTCCCCGAAAGGTGTGTACAGCAAGGATGATTGTGGTAAACTAAAAAGCAAAGACTCAAATCATACAAGACGCTCCAAGCAAAACACATATCATGTGGTGAATAAAAATATAGCCTCAAGTAAAGTTACCGATAGAAGAAGACGAAAGAGGGGATGCCTTCCGGGGCATCCCCAAGCTTAGGCTTTTGGTTGTCCTTTAATTTTACCTTGGGGTGCCTTGGGAATCTGCAAGCTTAGGCTCTTGCAACTCCTTATTCCATAATCCATCAAATCTTTACCCAAAACTTGAAAACTTCACAACACAAAACTTAAACCGAAAATCTCATGAGCTCCGTTAGTATAAGAAAACAAACCACCACTTAAGGTACTGTAATGAACTCATTCTTTATTTATTTTGGTGTTAAACCTACTGTATTCCAACTTATCTATGGTTCATTACCTCCGATACTAGCCATAGATTCATCAAAATAAGCAAACAACACACGAAAAACTGAATTTGTCAAAAACAGAACAGTCTGTAGTAATCTGTAGGTTTCGAGTACTTCTGTAACCCCAAAAAATCTAAAAGAAATTTCTGGACGTTAGGAATTTATCTATTAATCATCGGCAAAAATAATCAACCTAATCACACTCTCCAGTAAACAATGGCAGCAAATCTCGTGAGCGCTAAAGTTTCTGTTTTTACAGTAAGATCACAAAGACTTTCCCCAAGTCTTCCCAAATGTTATACTTGGCACAAACACTAATTAAAAGCATAAAACCACATCTAAACATAGGCTAGATGAATTATTTATTCAAAAAAATAAAGGAAATATATTGGTTTGTCTCCCAACAAGCATTTTTCTTTAAAGCCTTTTATCTAGGCATTGATAATTTTAATGATGCTCACATGAAAGACAAGAATTGAAGCTCAAAGAGAGCATCATGAAACACATGACAAACAAATCTAAGTCTAACATACTTCCTATGCATAGGCATCTTATAGGAAAACAAATTTTCATAGCAAGCAAAAACTAGCATATGCAAGGAAGCGGAAAGAAACGATAGCAATCTCAACATGACGAGAGGTAGTTTAGTAACATGAAAATTTCTACAATCATATTTTCCTCTCTTATAATAATTATATGTAGGATCATAAGAAAATTCAACAAAATAGCTATCACATGAAATATTTTCAACATTATCCACATGCATGCAAAGTTGACACTCTTCCAAAATAGTGGGATTTACATTAACAAAAGTCATGACCTCTCAAACCCACTTTTATCAAAAAATTCATAAGATTGAACATTCTCCAAATATGTGGGATCTAAAGTTGACACTCTTCCAAACCCACTTTCAATATTATTGCAAACACCATTATCAATGTCATATTCATCATGGGGCTTAAATAAATTTTCAAGATCAAAAGAAGAATCACCCCAATCATGATCATTGCAACAAATAGTAGACATAGCAAAACTAGCATCCCCAAGCTTAGGGTTTTGCATATCATTAGCACAACTGACGTTAATAGGATTTATAATAACATCATTTAAATCATGCTTTTTATTCAAAGATCTATCGAGAATCACTTCATAAAGCACTTCATCACAATTTTCAGATTCACAAATTTCAAGCAAAACCTCATAACGATAATCTAGTGCACAAAACTCACTACCAATTGTTTCATCATAATTGGACCTCTTAAAAAGATTAGCAAGAGGATGAGGATCCATAGATATTAGGTTCTCTATTTAGAAATAAATAAACAATTATTCCAACCAAACGAGCAAACGAGCCAAGTAAGACATCAAGGCAAACGAAAAGACGAAAAGAAGAAGGGCGAAGAAAAGGCAAAGGTGAAGTGGGGGAGAGGAAAACGAGAGGCAAATGGCAAATAATGTAATGCGAGGGATAAGAGTTTGTGATGGGTACTTGGTATGTCTTGACTTGTGAGTAGATCTCCCCGGCAACGACGCCAGAAATCCTTCTTGCTACCTCTTGAGCACTGCGTTGGTTTTCCCTTGAAGAGGAAAGGGTGATGCAGCAAAGTAGCGTAAGTATTTCCCTCGGTTTTTGAGAACCAAGGTATCAATCCAGTAGGAGACTACGTGCAAGTCCCTCGTACCTACACAAACAAATAAGGACCTCGCAACCAACGCAATAAATGGGTTGTCAATCCCTTCACGGTCACTTACGAGAGTGAGATCTGATAGAGATAATAATAATAAGATAATTATTTTTGGTATTTTTATGATTTAGATTGAAAGTAAAGATTGCAAAATAAACGACGCTAGAAATAACTTGTTGACGGGAGATTAATATAATAGAGAATAGACCTGGGGGCCATAGGTTTCACTAGTGGCTTCTCTCAAGATAGCATAAGTATTACGGTGGGTGACAAATTACTGTCGGGCAATTGATAGAAAAGTGAATAATTATGAGAATATCTAGGCATGATCATGTATATAGGCATCATGTCCATGACAAGTAGACCGAAACGATTCTACATCTACTACTATTACTCCACACATCGACCGCTATCCAGCATGCATCTAGAGTATTAAGTTCATAAGAACAGAGTAATGCATTAGGCAAGATGACATGATGTAGAGGGATAAACTCAAGCAATATGATATAAACCCCATATTTTTATCCTCGATGGCAACAATACAATACGTGCCTTGCTACCCCTGCTATCACTGGGAAAGGACACCGCAAGATTGGACCCAAAGCTAAGCACTTCTCCCATTGCAAGAAAGATCAATCTAGTAGGCCAAACCAAACTGATAATTCGAAGAGACTTGCAAAGATAACCAATCATACATAAAAGATTTCAGAGAAGAATCAAATATTGTTCATAGATAAACTTGATCATCAACCCACAATTCATCTGATCTTGACAAACACACCGCAAAAAGAGTTACATCAAATAGATCTCCAAGAAGATCGAGGAGAACATTGTATTGAGATCCAAAGAGAGAGAAGAACCCATCTAGCTAATAACTATGGACCCGAAGGTCTGAGGTAAACTACTCACACATCATCGGATAGGCTATGGTGTTGACGTAGAAGCCCTCCGTGATCGATGCCCCCTCTGGCGGAGCTCCGGAAAAGGCCCCAAGATGGGATCTCTTGGGCACATAAGGTTGCGACGGTGGAAATAGGGTTTCGTAGTGCTCCTGGATGTTTTCGGGGTATATGGATATATATAGGAGGAAGAAGTAGGTTGGTGGAGCCACAAGGGGCCCACGAGGGTGGAGCGCGCGCCTCGTGCCTCGTGGCCTCCTCCTTGGTTTCTTGACGTCCACTCCAAGTCCCCTGGATCATGTTTTATCCAAAAATAACTCTCCCGATGGTTTCATTCCGTTTGGATTCCGTTTGATATTCCTTTTCTGCGAAACACTAAAATAGGCAAAAATACAGCAATTTGCACCGGGCCTTGGGTTAGTAGGTTAGTCCCAAAAATAATATAAAAGTGTATAAATAAGCCCATTAACATCCAAAACAGATAATATAATAGCATGGAACAATCAAAAATTATAGATACGTTGGAGACATATCAAGCATCCCCAATCTTAATTCCTGCTCGTCCTCGAGTAGGTAAATGATAAAAACAGAATTTTTGATATGGAATGCTACCTAGCATAATTCTCAATGTAATTTTCTTTATTGTGGCATGAATATTTATATCTGAAAGATTCAAGACAAAAGTTTAATACTGACATAAAAACAATAATACTTCAAGCATACTAACTAAGCAATCATGTCTTCTCAAAATAACATGGCAAAAGAAAGTTCATCCCTACAAAATCATATAGTTTGGCCATGCTTCATTTTCTTCACACAAGAATGCTCTCGTCTTGCAAAACCCTGATGACAAGCCAAGCAATTGTTTCATACTTTAGTAATCTCGAACTTTTTTCAACTTTCACGCAATACATGAGCGTGAGCCATGGATATAGCACTATGAGTGGAATAGAATATGATGATGCAGGTTATGTGGAGAAGACAAAAAAGGAGAAAGTCTCACATCGACGAGGCTAATCAACGGGCTAGGGAGATGCCCATCAATGATTTCAATGCAAGGAGTAGGGATTTCCATGCAACGGATGCACTAGAGCTATAAATGTATGAAAGCTCAACAAAAGAAACTAAGTGGGGGTGCATCCAACTTGCTTGCTCACGAAGACCTAGGGCATTTGAGGAAGCCCATTGTTGGAATATACAAGCCAAGTTCTATAATGAAAAATTCCCGCTAGTATATGAAAGTGACAAAACAAGAGACTCTCTATCATAAAGATCATGGTGCTACTTTGAAGCACAAGTGTGGAAAAAAGGATAGTAGCATTGTCCCTTTTTCCTTTTTTGGGCCTTTCTTTTTTTTGGCATATCTTCTTTTTTTTATTTGAGACAATGCTCTATTAATGATGATCGCCACACTTCTATTTATTTACAACTCAATGATTACAACTCGATACTAGAACAAAATATGACTCTATATGAATGCCTCCGGCAGTGTACCGGGAAATGCAATGAATCAAGAGTGACATGTATGATAAATTATGCATGGTGGCTTTGCCACAAATACGATGTCAACTACATGATCATGCAAAGCAATATGACAATGATGAAGCGTGTCATGAATGAAACGGTGGAAAGTTGCATGGCAATATATCTCGGAATGGCTATGGAAATGCCATAATAGGTAGGTATGGTGGCTGTTTTGAGGAAGATATAAGGAGGTTTATGTGTGACAGAGTGTATCATATCACGGGGTTTGGATGCACCGGCAAAGTTTGCACCAACTCTCAAGGTGAGAAAGGGCAATGCACGGTACCGAAGAGGCTAGCAATGATGGAAGGGTGAGAGTGCGTATAATCCATGGACTTAACATTAGTCATAAAGAACTCACATACTTATTTAAAAAATCTACAAGTCATCAAAAACCATGCACTACGCGGATGCTCCTAGGGGGGTAGATTGGTAGGAAAAGGCCATCTCTCGTTCCCGACCGCCACTCATAAGGAAGACAATCAAAGAACACATCATGTTTCAAATTTGTTACACAACGGTTACCATACGTGCATGCTACGGGACTTGCAAACTTCAACACAAGTATTTCTCAAATTCACAGCTACTCAAATAGCACAACTTTAATATCACCATCCTCACATGTCAAAACAATTATCAAGTATCCAACTTCTCATAGTATTCAACACACTTTCTATGATAGTTTTTATTATACCCATCTTAGATGCCTATCATATTAGGACTAATTTCATAACCAAAGCAAATTACCATGCTGTTCTAAAGGACTCTCAAAATAATATAAGTGAAGCGTGAGAGATCAATAATTTCTATAAAATAAAACCACCACCATGCTCTAAAAGATATAAGTGAAGCACTAGAGCAAAATTATCTAGCTCAAAAGATATAAGTGAAGCACATAGAGTATTCTAATAAATTCCAATTCATGTGTGTCACTCCCAAAAGGTGTGTACAGCAAGGATGATTGTGGTAAACTAAAAAGCAAAGACTCAAATCATACAAGACGCTCCAAGCAAAACACATATCATGTGGTGAATAAAAATATAGCCGTTTGGATTCCAAAAATAACTCTCCGGAAGGTTTCATTCCGTTTGGATTCCGTTTGATATTCCTTTTCTACGAAACACTGAAATAGGCAAAAAAACAACAATTTGCACTGGGCCTTGGGTTAGCTGGTTAGTCCCAAAAATAATATAAAAGTGTATAAATAAGCCCATTAACATCCAAAACAGATAATATAATAGCATGGAACAATAAAAAATTATAGATACGTTGGAGACGTATTAGATCATAACACATAGTAGGTGACTGTAACTTGCAAGATCAGATCTAGAACATGGATATAATGGTGATAACATAAATGGTTCAGATCTGAAATCATGGCACCTGGGCCCAAAGTGACAAGCATTAAGCATGGCAAAGTCATAGCAACATCAATATTAGAATATAGTGGATACTAGGGATCAAGCCCTAACAAAACTAACTCGATTACATGATGAATCTCATCCAACTCCTCACCGACCAGCGAGCCTATGAAGGAATTACTCACTCCCGGTGGGGAGCATCATGGAATTGGCGATGGAGAAGGGTTGGTGATGACGAAGAACGAAGATCCCCCTCTCCCGAGCCCCAAACGGACTCCGGATCTGGCCTCCCGATGAAGAACAGGAGGTGCCGGCGCCTCCGTCTCATGGATCGCGATAATTCTTTCTCCCTGATTTTTTTCTGGAAAAATAGGATTTTATAGCGTCGGTTTCAGGGTCTGCGGGGCCACCAGGTGGGGACAACCCACTTGGGTGCGCCAAGAGGGGGCCGACGTGCCCTGGTGGTTTTTCCCACCCAGGTGCCCCCCTCCGCTCGGTCTTGGCTCTAGAAATTCTTGTTTATTGTATAAAAATTCCTCACAAAGTTTCGTTCCATTCCAAAAACTTTTATTTCTGCACAAAAAGAACACCATGGTAGTTCTGCTGAAAACTGCGTCGGTCCGAGGTTAGTTTCATTCAAATCATGCAAATCAGAGTCCAAAACAAGAGGAAAAGCATTACGAAAAGTAGATACGTGATACGTCTCCAATGTATCTATAATTTTTTATTGTTCCATGCTATTATATTATCTGTTTTGGATGTTTAATGGGCTTTAATTTACCTTTTTATATTATTTTTGGGACTAACCTACTAACCAAAGGCCCAGTGCAAATTGTTGTTTTTTTGCCTATTTCACTGTTTCGTAGAAAAGGAATATCAAACGGAATCCAAATGGATTGAAACCTTCGGGAGACTTATTTTTGGAACAAACGTGATCCAGGAAACTTGGAGTGGACGTCAAGGAAGAAGCAAGGAGGCCATGAGGCAGGGAGGCGCGCCCCAACCTCATGGGCCCCTCGCAGCTCCACCGACATACTTCTTCCTCCTATATATACCCATATACCCCGAAAACTCCAGGAGCACCACGAAACCCTATTTTCACCGCCGCAACCTTATGTACCCGTGAGATCCCATCTTGGGGGCTTTTCTGGCGCTCTATCGGAGGGGGAATTGATCACGGAGGGCTTCTATATCAACACCATAGCCTCTCCGATGATCTGTGAGTAGTTTACCACAGACCTCCGGGTCCATAGTTATTAGCTAGATGGCTTCTTCTCTTTCTCTTTGTATCTCAATACAAAGTTCTCCTTGATTCTCTTGGAGATCTATTCGATGTAATTCTTTTTGCGGTGTGTTTGTCGAGATCCGAGGAATTGTGGGTTTATGATCAAGATTATCTATGAACAATATTTGATTCTTCTCTGAAATCTTTTGTGCATGATTTAAATATCTTTGCAAGTCTCTTCGAATTATCAGTTTGGTTTGGCCTACTAGATTGATCATTTTTGCAATGGGAGAAGTTCTTAGCTTTGGGTTCAATCTTGCGGTGTCCTTTCCCAGTGACAGCAGGGACAGCAAGGCACGTATTGTTGCCATCGAGGATAAAAAGATGGGGTATATATCATATTGCTTGAGTTTATCCCTCTACATCATGTCATCTTGCCTAATGTGTTACTGTTTACTTATGAACTTAATACTCTAGATGCATGCTGGATAGCGGTCGATGTGTGGAGTAATAGTAGTAGATGCAGAATTGTTTCGGTCTACTTGTCGCGGACGTGATGCCTATATACATGATCATGCCTAGATATTCTCATAAGTATTCCCTTTTCTATCAATTGCTCGACAGTAATTTGTTCACCCACCGTAGAATTTGCTATCTTGAGAGAAGCCACTAGTGAAACCTATGGGCCCCGGGTCTATCTTCCATCATATTATTTCCATACCAATTTGCTTTTTCTATTACCGTTTGTTGTGCAATCTTTATTTTCCAATCTATATCATAAAAATACCAAAAATATTTATCTTATTATCTTTATCAGATCTCACTTTCGTAAGTGACCGTGAAGGGATTGACAACCCCTTTAGCGTGTTGGTTGCGAGGTTCTTGTTTGTTTGTGCAGGTACTAGGTGACTTGTGTGTTACCTCCTACTGGATTGATACCTTGGTTCTCAAAAACTAAGGGAAATACTTACGCTACTGTGTTGCATCACCCTTTCCTCTTCAAGGGAAAATTAATGCATGCTCAAGATGTAGCAATACTTTGGAGACGTATCAACTCCCACAAGCTTAAACCTTTGCTTGTCCTCGAGCTATTCAGTTGATAAACTGTAAGTGAAAAAGAAAAAAAAACTTTTACGAACTCTTTTGCTCTTGTTTGCATAAATAAGCTTAAATAGCACCCAGGTTTTCAGCCAACATTATAACTAACCATGCAACTCTTAAAGATTATATTAACTCATATCAATGACATAATCAGTTAGCGAGCAATAATAAGATATCTCAAATAGCAACACGTTGTCAAAACAACCATGATATAATATGACAATAGTGGTATCTCGCTAGCACTTTCTGAGACTGCAAAACATAAATGCAGAGCGCCTCCAAAGTCCAAGCAGTGACTAAACATTGTAATTCATGGTAGACAAGATCTAGTCATGATGCACCCAACATTAGCTACACACAATGCATAAGTCATGACAGCAGTGCTCTCAGGTTCTAGCGCTTGTTTTAGAAGGTGATGACACAACATAAAAATAAATAGATAGTTCCTTCGCAGAGGGAAGCAGTGATTTGCACAGGTGCCAGAGCTCAAATTTTTAAAACAGAGGTAAATGATATTTTGAGACAAGCATCCTTCTCATTTACTTCACGACCATCAGTTATCAATATCTTCCATGCTAAGCACGCTAGTGGAGGTCCCCAAGCGATAAAAGTAGAGGTTTACTCCCCCTCCACCAACAATCACACTCCATGGCTTGTCCGAAACAACGGGTGTCGTTGATACGTCTCCAACATATCTATAATTTTTTATTGTTCCATGTTGTTTTATTATCAATCTTGGATGTTTTATAATCATTTTATAGTCATTTTATATCATTTTTTGGTACTAACCTATTGATATAGTCCCAAGTGCCAGTTGCTGTTTTTTCCATGTTTTTTACATTGCAGAAAATCAATATCATACTGAGTCCAAATGCCACGAAACTTTACGTAGATTTTTTATGGACCAAATGGAAGATATTGGGCCCTGGTTGCACCCAGGGGGAGTCCCGGGGAGGGGACAACCCACCAGGGTGCGCCAGGAGGCCCAGGCGCGCCCTGGTGGGTTGTGCCCACCTCAGGTGCCCCCCGGACCACCTCTTTGCTCTATAAATACCCCAATATTCTCAAAACCGTAGGGGAGTTGATGAAATATTCACCCAGTCGTCGCAGAGTCCAGAACCACCAGATCCAATCTAGACACCATCACGGAGGGGTTCACCACTTCCATTGGTGCCTCTCTGATGATGCGTGAGTAGTTCTTTGTAGACCTTCGGGTCGGTAGTTAGTAGCTAGATGGCTTCATCTCTCTCTCTCTTGATTCTCAATACAATGGTCTCTTGGAGATCCATATGATGTAACTCTTTTGTGTTGTTTTTGTTGGTATCGATGAACTTTGAGTTTATGATCAGATCTATCTTTTTATATCCATGAAAGTATTTGAGTTTCTTTGATCTCTTTTAAGCATGATCTCTTATAGCCTCACATTTCTTCTCCGATATTTGGGTTTTGTCTGGCCAACATCATCTATTTGTCTTGCAATGGGAAGAGGTGCCCGGTAGTGGGTTCGATCTTACGGTGCTTGATTCCAGTAACAGAAAGGGAACCGACACGTATGTATCGTTGCTACTAAGGGCATAAAGATGGGATCTATATCTACCGCCATAGATAAACGGATCGTGTCTACATCATGTCATCGTTCTTATTGTATAACTCCATTTTTCCATGAACTTAATACACTAGATGCATGCTGGATAACCATCGATGTGTGGAGTAATAGTAGTAGATGCAGGCAGGAGTCGGTTTACTAATCCTGGACGTGATGCCTATGTAATGATCATTGCATGGATATTGTCATAATTATTTGAGGTTCTATCAATTGCCCAACAGTAATTTGTTCACCCACCGCTTTGCTATTTTTCTCGAGAGAAGCCACTAGTGAAACCTACGGCCCCCGGGTCTCTTTCTCATATATTTGCCTTCACGATCTATTTTTATTTGCTTTCATTTTCAGACCTATTAAACCAAAAAACCCAAAAATACTGATGACCCACAAGTATAGGGGATCTATCGTAGTCCTTTCAATAAGTAAGAGTGTCGATCCCAACAAGGAGCAGAAGGAAATGATAAGCGGTTTCCAACAAGGTATTCTCTGCAAGTACTGAAATAAGTGGTAACAGATAGTTTTGTGATAAGATAATTGTAACGAGCAACAAGTAACAAAAGTAAATAAGGTGCAGCAAGGTGACCCAATCCTTTTTGTAGCAAAGGACAAGCCTGGACAAACTCGTATATGATGTAGAGTGCTCCCGAGGACACATGGGAATATCGTCAAGCTAGTTTTCATCACGCTCATATGATTCGCGTTCGGTACTTTGATAATTTGGTATGTGGGTGGACCGGTGCTTGGGTACTGCCCTTAATTGGACAAACATCCCACTTATGGTTAACCTCTATTGCAAGCATCCGCAAATACAACAAAAGTATTAAGGTAAACCTAACCATAGCATGAAACATATGGATCCAAATCAGCCCCTTACGAAGCAACGCATAAACTAGGGTTTAAGCTTCTGTCACTCTAGCAACCCATCATCTACTTATTACTTCCCAATGCCTTCCTCTAGGCCCAAACAATGGTGAAGTGTCATGTAGTCGACGTTCACATAACACCACTAGAGGAGAGACAACATACATCTCATCAAAATATCAAACGAATACCAAATTCACATGACTACTAATAGCAAGACCTCTCTCATGTCCTCAGGAACAAAAGTAACTACTCACAAAGCATAAACATGTTCATAATCAGAGGGGTATTAATGTGCATATAGGATCTGAACATATGATCTTCCACCAATTAAACCAACTAGCATCAACTACAAGGAGTAATTAACACTACTAGCAACATACTAGCACCAATCCCGGACTTGGAGATAAGAATTGGATACAAGAGATGAACTAGGGTTTTGAGATGAGATAGTGCTGATGAAGATGTTGATGGAGATTGCCCTCTCTCGATGAGAGGAGCGTTGGTGATGACGATGGCAATGATTTCCCCCTCCGGAGGGAAGTTTCCCCGGGAGAACAGCCCCGCCAGAACCCTAGATTGGCTCCGCCAAGGTTCCGCCTCGTGGCGGCGGAGTTTCGTCCGAGAAGATGGCTTATGATTTTTTTTCCATCAAAAGAGTCCATATAGCAGAAGATGGTCACTAGAGGGCTACCAGGGGGGCCACGAGGTAGGGGGTACGCCTAGGGGGGTAGGGCGCGCCCCCCACCCTCGTGGGCAGGGTGTGGCCCCCCTGGTGAAGTTATTGCACTCAATGTTTTTTATATATTTGGAAAACATCATCCGTGAAGTTTCAGGACTTTTGGAGCTGTGCAGAATAGGTCTCTAATATTTTCTCCTTTTCCAGCCAGAATCCCAGCTGCCGGCATTCTCCCTCTTTATGTAAACCTTGTAAAATAAGAGAGAATAGGCATAAGTATTGTGACATAATGTGTAATAACAGCCCATAATGCAATAAATATTGATATAAAATCATGATGCAAAATGGACATATCAACTCCCCCAAGCTTAGACCTCGCTTGTACTCAAGCAAAAAGCTAAAATCGAAAAATATGTCCACATGTTTAGAGATGAAGGTGTCGATAAAAATAAAATACGGACATGAGGGCATCATGATCATTCTTAGAGCAGCAACTTATATAATTCTTGTCATATGATATCTTATGCTAGAGTAATAATTCAATCACAATATCAAGTATTAATCATAAACTTCATTGAAAACTAAAAAACTATAATCTCAGTCATTGAAGCAATTGCAATTTATCATAACATAGGAAAGAGTCAATGTATAAGAGCTTTTCAGCAAGTCCACATACTCAACTATCATATAATCTTTCACAATTGCCGACACTCACACAATACTTATGGGTATGGAGTTTTAATCGGACACAGAGAAAGATAGGGGCTTATAGTTTTTGCCTCCCAACATTTTACCTCAAGGGTAATGTCAACAGTAATAGTTCATGAAAACCCACATCCAATTAGCCATATATACCAGGATCTTTCCAACATATTGTGCTTGCCAAAGGATAAAATGTAAAATGGAAGGGTGAAAATCACCATGACTCTTTTGCAGTGTAGGGGATAAAAGTAAAATATAGGCCCTTCGCAGAGGGAAGTAGAGGTTGTCATGCGCTTTTATGGTTGGATGCACAAAATCCTAATGTGAAAGAACATCACTTTATATTGCCACTTGTGATATGGACCTTTATTATGCAGTCTGTCGCTTTTATTACTTCCATATCACATGATTGTATAAAGCTTATTTCTACCACACCAATCAATCATACATATTTAGAGAGCAATATTTTTATTGCTTGCACCGATGACAACTTACTTGATGGATCTTACTCAATCCATAGGTAGGTACGGTGGACTCTCATGGCAAAACTGGTTTAAGGGTCTTTGGAAGCACAAGTAGTATCTCTACTTGGTGCAATGAATTTGTCTAGCATGAGGGAGAAAGGCAAGCTCAACATGTTGGAGGATCCAAGACAATATAATTTATCTCAGATGTAAGAAAACATAACCCATTATGTTGTCTTCCTTGTCCAATGTCAACTCTTTAACATGTCATATTTTAATGAGTGCTCACAATCATAAAAGATGTCCAAGATAGTATATTTATATGTGAAGACCTCTCTTTCTTTATTACTTCCTATTAATTGCAATGATGACCAAAACTATGTTTGTCAACCCTCAATAACTTTTATTCATCATACTCTTTCTATGTGAGCTCATTACTCTTCATAAGAGTCACATGATCTCTTTGTTTCTTTTTATTTCTTTCTCTTTTCTTTTCTTTTATTTGGGATCATGGCAAAAATAAGCAAGCCCTTGACTCAACACTAATCTTTATTATATAGCTCACGAACTCGATTACATAGAAGGATAATAAAGCAAAACTCACGACTAGATCATACTAAGAACTTTTATTCTACTAGATCAAAATATTACCAAAAGCATTGCGCTAAGAAAGATAGTAAAGATAAAAGTGATGGTGATACGATACCGGAGCACTCCCCCAAGCTTGGCAGTTGCCAAGTGGAGTGCCCATACCAGATACTCAATTCTTCTTTGTTGGAGGAGATGGTGGTGATGTTGGTGATGGCGTAGGCTTGTCGTCCTTCTTCCAAGGCATAGGCTCACCATCATAGAAGGATGACCGAGTCTCTGGGATCCTAAAATCTGCAGCCAAACTCATCCTTTTGAATCTATATTCATACTCATAGTTTTGGTTTTGCAGGTCATAGATTTGAGCTTGGAGGTGCTCAATTTTCTCGTGAAGCTTGAAGATGGTCTCCCCGATGTTGTCGGCATCCAGCTTGTGTTTGTTGGTGAACTCTACGATCATCATGTAGTTGGAGTTGAGTCCACGCTCCACCATCCCTTGACACTTGAGAACTTGTTGCTCCATTGCTTCGAGCCTCGTCTCCACGCTTCCGGTCCCCTTCGGTCCCTCAGCATCACGGATGTGCAGCAACCCATCACGCATCTCAATGATTTGAGGGTGTCGCTGCACCTCCGCTAGGTAAGGGTTGATGACCTTCTTGAAGAACTTATCCTTGGGTGCACTTGGAGAAGTCATGATAATCTAGATCTGTCAGAAAAACAACTCAAAACAAAGACGAGATTTTTGCGTGATACGGGAATCAAAACCCCCGGGAGGTTATATAATGAATTTTTACCGACCAAAATATGTGTTCTGTAAGAAAACGGAGTCCGGAGAGCACATGAGGTGCCCACGAGGTAGGGGGCGCGCCCTCCACCCTCGTGGGACCCTCGTGTCCTTTCCAGGCTGCTGCTTATTTTTCTATTTTTCTAAATATTCCAAAACGGAGAATTATTGCCTTAAAAACTGTTTTGGAGTCGGTTTACTTACTGTACCACATACCTATTCCTTTTTGGAGTCTGGAACGTTCCGGAAAGTGTCCCTTATGTATTCCTCCGGGGTGATGGTTTCAATAACATTGGTTTCAACATTTATGGGATTACCTGAGATATAATGTTTGATTCTTTGACCATTTACCACCTTCGGATTTGTGCCTTCGAAGTTGTTGATTTTTATGGCATCGGAACGGTAGACCTCCTCGATAACGTAGGGACCTTCCCATTTAGAGAGAAGTTTTCCTGCAAAAAATATTAAACGAGAGTTGTATAGCAATACATAATCACCTACATTAAACTCACGCTTTTGTATTCTTTTATCATGCGACCTTTTAACCTTTTCTTTAAACAACTTGGCATTTTCGTAGGCCTGGGTTCTCCATTCATCAAGTGAGCTAATATCAAATAACCTCTTCTCACCGGCAAGTTTAAAATCATAATTAAGTTCTTTAATAGCCCAATAAGCCTTGTGTTCTAGTTCGAGAGGTAAGTGACATGCTTTTACATAGACCATTTTATACGGAGACATACCCATAGGATTTTTATATGCAGTTCTATAGACCCATAATGCATCATCAAGTTTCTTGGACCAATTCTTTCTAGACCTATTAACAGTCTTTTGCAAAATTAATTTGAGTTCTCTATTACTCAATTCTACTTGACCACTAGATTGAGGATGATAAGGAGATGCAATTCTATGATTAACATCATATTTAGCAAGCATTTTACGGAAAGCACCATGAATAAAATGTGAACCACCATCAGTCATTAAATATCTAGGGACTCCAAACCTTGGAAAGATAACTTCTTTAAGCATTTTAATAGAAGTGTTATGATCAGCACTACTAGTTGGAATAGCTTCTACCCACTTAGTAACGTAATCAACAGCAACTAAAATATGTGTATAACCATTAGAGGAAGGAAAAGGTCCCATATAGTCAAAGCCCCAAACATCAAATGGTTCAATAAGAAGTGAATAATTCATAGGCATTTCTTGACGTCTACTAATATTACCAATTCTTTGACATTCATCACAAGATAAGACAAACTTACGGGCATCCTTGAAGAGAGTAGGCCAATAAAAACCAGATTGTAGTACCTTATGTGCAGTTCTATCTCCAACATGGTGCCCTCCATAAGCTTCAGAGTGACACTTGCGTAGGATATGTTCTTGTTCATGCACAGGTACACAACGTCTAATAACACCATCTACTCCTTCTTTATAAAGATGTGGGTCATCCCAAAAGTAATGCCTCAAATCATAAAAGAACGTTTTCTTTTGCTGGTATGTGAAACTAGGTGGTATAAACTTAGCAACAATGTAATTAGCATAATCAGCATACCATGGAGCAGTATGAGAAGCATTTATGACATTTAATTGCTCATCCGGAAAGCTATCATCAATAGGTGGTGGGTCATCAAGCACATTTTCTAACCTAGACAAGTTGTCTGCAACGGGGTTCTCAGCTCCTTTTCTATCGACAATATGTAAATCAAATTCTTGAAGAAAGAGAACCCATCTAATAAGTCTAGGTTTAGCATCTTTCTATTCCATAAGATATTTAATAGCAGCATGATCAGTGTGAATAGTTACTTTAGAATCAACAATATAGGGTCTAAACTTATCACAAGCAAATACAACTGCTAAGAATTCTTTTTCAGTAGTAGCATAATTTCTTTGAGCATTGTCTAGAGTTTTACTAGCATATTGAATAACATTTGGTTTCTTATCAACTCTTTGTCCTAGAACAGTACCTACAGCATAATCACTAGCATCACACATAATTTCAAAGGGTAAATTCCAATTAGGTGGTTGAGCAATGGGTGCAGAGATCAATGCTTTCTTAAGTATTTCAAATGCTTCTACACAATCATCATCAAAGAAAAATGGTATATCTTTTTGTAATAAATTAGTCAGAGGCCAAGAGATTTTTGAGAAGTCCTTAATGAACCTCCTATAAAAACCGGCATGACCAAGGAAACTTCTTATACCTTTGATGTCCTTGGGACATGGCATCTTTTCAATAGCATCAACCTTGGCTTTATCAACTTCAATACCTCTTTCAGAAACTTTATGCCCCAAGACAATACCTTCATTAACCATAAAGTGGCACTTTTCCCAATTCAAGACAAGATTAGTTTCTTCACATCTCTGCAAAACTCGATCAAGGTTGCTCAAGCAATCATCAAAAGAAGATCCATAGACGGAAAAGTCGTCCATGAAAACCTCACAAATCTTTTCACAAAAGTCAGAGAATATAGCCATCATGCATCTTTGAAAGGTAGCAGGTGCATTACATAAACCAAAAGGCATACGTCTATAAGCAAAAGTACCAAAAGGGCATGTAAAAGTAGTCTTTGATTGATCTTTGGTTGGCACAGGTATTTGAGAGAAACCATAATAACCATCTAGAAAGCAAAAATGTGTATGTTTGGATAATATTTCTAGCATTTGATCGATAAAAGGTAAGGGGTAATGATATTTTTAGTAGCCTTATTTAATTTGCGGGAATCAATTACCATCCTATAACCAGTAATAATTCTTTGAGGAATCAATTCATCTTTATCATTAGGAACAACAGTAATACCTCCCATCTTAGGGATAGAATCGACAGGGCTTACCCACTGACTATCAGCAACGGGGTAAATTATACCTGCCTCAAGGAGCTTTAGTATCTCCTTTCTTACCACGTCTTTCATTTTAGGATTCAGACGGCGTTGATGATCACAAACTGGTTTAGCATCTTCTTCCAAATTAATTTTATGTTGGCATAGAGTGGGACTAATGCCATTAAGATCATCAAGAGTATACCCAATAGCAGCATAGTGCATCTTCAGAATTTTCAATAATCTCTCTTCTTCATGTTCTGAAAGGTTAGCACTAATAATAACAGGGTATATCTTTTTCTCATCAAGATAAGCATATTTAAGAGTATCTGGTAATGGTTTAAGCTCAAACACGGGATCACCCTTGGGTGGAGGAGGATCTCCTAGGATTTCAACAGGCAAATTATGTTTCAGAATAGGTTCCTGTTTAAATAATACTTCATCTAATTCCCTTCTTTCATTCATAAACATATCATTTTTCATGGTCTAGCAAATATTGTTCTAAAGGATCACTAGGAGGTACAGAAATAGAGGCAAGACCAATAATTTCATCTTTACTAGGTAATTCTTCTTCACGGTGTTGTCTACTAAATTTAGAAAAATTAAATTCATGAGTCATATCATCTAAACCGGCAGTAACAACATCTCTTTTGCAATCTATAGTAGCATTAACAGTATTTAAGAAGGGTCTACCAAATATAATGGGACAGAAGCTATTTTGTGGAGAACCAAGAACAAGAAAATCAGCAGGATATTTAGTTTTCCCACACAAGACTTCAGCATCTCTAACAATTCCCATTGGTGAAATAGTATCTATTAGCAAGTTTAATTGTAACATCAATATCTTCCATCTCAGCAGGTGCAATATCATGCATAACTTCTTGGTATAAAGAATAAGGTATTGCACTATCACTAGCACTCATATCACATAAGCCATGATAACAATGATCTCCTATTTTAACAGAAATAACAGGCATGCCTACCACAGGTCTAGGTTTATCTGTATCACGTGGTTTAGCAATTCTAGCAGTTCCATTACAGAAATAAATAACATGCCCATCTATATTATAAGACAAGAGATCTTTAACAATAGCAATATTAGGTTCAACTTTAACTTGCTCAGGAGGTGGATATGTTTTAATATTGCTTTTATGAACCACAATTGAAGCTTTAGCATGATCCTTGATCCTAACAGGGAAAGGCGGTTTCTCAACATAAGAAGTAGGAACAATAGGATCATTATAAGTAATAATCTCTTCTTCAACTTTAATAGGTATAGCTACTTTTACTTCTATGGGTGGATGATATTTAAACCACTTCTCCTTGGGGAGATCAACATAAGCAGCAAAAGATTCACAGAAAGAAGCTACTATCTCAGAGTCAAGTCCATATTTAGTGCTAAATTTACGAAAAATATCGGTATCCATAAAAGATTTAACACAATCAAAACTAGGTGTCATACCTGACTCCTTACCATTTTCGAGGTCCCAATCTTCGGAGTTGCGTTTAATTCTTTCCAATAAATCCCATTTGAATTCAATAGTCTTCATCATAAAAGAGCCAGCACAAGAAGTATCAAGCATGGTATGATTGTTATCAGAAAGCCGAGCATAAAATTTTTGAATAATCATTTCTCTTGAGAGCTCATGATTGGGGCATGAATATAACATTGATTTAAGCCTCCCCCAAGCTTGAGCAATGCTTTCTCCTTCGCGAGGCCAAAAATTATATATATAATTGCGATCACGATGAACAAGATGCATAGGATAAAACTTTTGATGAAATTCCAATTTCAATTGTTTGTAGTTCCAAGACTCCATATCGTCACATAGCCTATACCATGTTGATGCATCTCCCCTCAAAGATAAAGGGAATACCTTCTTCTTAACAACATCTTCGGGTACACCTGCAAGCTTAAATAATCCACAAACTTCATCCACATATATTAGATGCTCATCAGGATGTTTTGTTCCATCTCCTAAAAAAGGATTAGCTAGTAGTTTTTCTGTAACGCCCGGATAATTAAGCTACAGTAATCCCTGCTAATGATGCCATGTCACCTCGGTTACCGTGATTAATCTCACGTTGATTCGAACCCGGTTCGAATTCAATTGAAAACATAGGCAAACAATAAAAGTTTTCAAAATTTAAAATAAAATTGTTCGGTGGTTGTCGAATATTACAAGGGTAATTATGATGCAACAAACAAATTTTTATTAAATGCCTAAGTGTTTATAGATAATTAAAAAAACATAAAAGAAAATAAATAAAAAGAAAACAGAAAACAATACAAAAAAAAGAGAAAAGAAACCCCCTGGGCTTCGGCCCAGCTGACCACAGGCCAACTGGGCCACCACAGGGCCCAGCCGGCCACCCCCGCACTCCCCATACCCCCGAAACCCTAGCCGTTTCCCCACATCGCCCACTCGCTCCCCCCACTTTCCCCCTCGATTGGATCTGGATCGGGAGGATTCCCGATCCCCTCGCCCCTGTACGTCGACGTCGGTGCCCGGAGCTCCCCCCGCCGGTCTGCTTCCTCCTCCCCCGCCGGCCTGCTTCCTCCACCTCGCCGGACTGCCCCCTCGACGCCGTCGTCCCCGCCTAACTCCCCACGCCCCGCTGCCCGGACCCCTACGAACCCCTGTGAGCTCCACCGCACGTCCCCTCCCTTCTCCTATGATCCGCATCGTCGTCGCCCGCCTGTGCCTCGGCGCTCCCGAGCCCGGACCTGCTCCGGCCAAACCCGCACGTGCATCGCCCGCGCCGTGGCTGACCCCCCTGCTGTTGTTCTACCTCACCGGCGCGCCCTCCACCGTGGCTCTCTGCTCCCGCGCCGGAGCTCGTGACCGCTGCCGCCGCCCGCACTTGTTGCTGCCCCGGGGCCGCAGCCTCCCCGCGCCGGTCTGGGCCGTGCACCCCGCTCAGCCCCCTGGTCGTGCTCCGGCACCACCGGCCGCGCCCTGGCCTCGCCTTCCCCCTCTGTTGTGCTGCTCGCCGGCGGCCCTCTCGGGCAACACCGCACCGATGTCGGGCCGCGCCCCTCTCTGCCACCACGCTCCCGCGCCGTGGCCAGCCCCTTGCTGCTGCCTTGCTCCCGGGCGACGCACCGGGCCGCCCCCTGCGTTCGCCTGCCGTGGCCGGCCGGCGAGCCCTGCCGTGGCCACGGCCTCGTCCCGCGTCCTGGCAAGCAAGCCCCACCCGTGAGGGCCATCGCCCGTTCGGGTGCGCCCGTAACCCGGCCCCCGTGATGCCCCTAGGGCCAATGACATGTGGGGCCTAGCCCCGAGAACGTTTTATAAAAAAAAAAGAATTAAAAAAATAAAATAAAAATAATATTTATTAAATAAATAAATAATAATTAAATTAATTAATTAATTAAGGAATTAATTAAGTTAATTAATCATAATTAGATTAAACTAATTAACTAATTAGTTTAATTAAACTGTAATTAGATTAACCTAAACCCTAATTAATTTAAATAGAGAATGACAGGTGGGTCCCACTGGACCCACCTGTCAGGGTTGACTCGGTCAACCCTGTTGACTGATGATGTCAGCATGACATCATGCTGATGTCATAAAAGCATTTTCGAAATTAATTAAATAATTAATTAAATTCCTGAAATTAATAAAATCTTTTAAAAATCATATCTTTTAATCCGTAATCCGGATTAAAATATTTTCAACATGAAAGTTGCTCTGAACGACGAGACGATTCCGGATACGCAGTCCGTTCGTCCACCACACCCCCCTAACCTATCGAACCCGCAACTTTCCCCCTCCGGCTCCTCTGCCCGAAAACACGAAACACCGGGAATACTTTCCCGGATGATTCCCCCTTGACCAGTACCACCTTATACCACGTTAGGGCACGCCTAGCATCGCTTCTTGACATGTCATGCATCGATATGCATCTGTTTACTTGGTATTCATTGTTTCTTCCCCCTCTTCTCTCCGGTAGACTACGAGACCGACGCTGCTGCTGCCCAGTTCGACTACGGAGTTGACGACCCCTCTCTCTTGCCAGAGCAACCAGGCAAGCCCCCCCCCTTGATCACCAGATATCACCTATTCTTCTCTATACTGCTTGCATTAGAGTAGTGTAGCATGTTACTGCTTTCTGTTGATCCTATTCTGATGCATAGCCTGGCATTGTTGCTACACCTGTTGATACCTTACCTGCAATCCTAAATGCTTAGTATAGGATGCTAGTTTATCATCATTGGCCCTACATTCTTGTCAGTCTGCCTTGCTATACTATCGGGCCGTGATCACCTGGGAGGTGATCACGGGTATATACTATACATACATACATACTATACAGATGGTGACTAAAGTCGGGTCAGCTCGAAGAGTACCCGCGAGTGATTCACGGATTGGGGGCTGAAAGGACCTTTGTCCCGACGGCCCTCTGTGTGGATCTTTATGGCGGAGCGACAGGGCAGGTTGAGACCACCTAGGAGACAGGTGGGCCTGGCCCTGTTCGGCGTTCGCGGATACTTAACACGCTTAACGAGATCTTGGTATTTGATCTGAGTCTGGCTACGAGCCTATACGCACTAACCATCTACGTGGGAGTAGTTATGGGTATCCCGACGTCGTGGTATCAGCCGAAGCACTTCAGACGTCAGCGACGGAGCGGCGCGCGCCGGATTGGAACGTAAGCCTGCTCTTGTATTAAGGGGGCTAGTTCTGCTTTCGGCCGCGTACGCAACGTGCAGGTGTGCTATGGGCGATGGGCCCAGACCCCTGTGCGCTTAGGTTTAGACCGGCGTGCTGGCCTCTCTGTTTTGCCTAGGTGGGGCTGCGACGTGTTGATCTTCCGAGGCCGGGCATGACCCAGGAAAGTGTGTCCGGCCAAATGGGATCGAGCGTGTTGGGCTATGTGGTGCACCCCTGCAGGGAAGTTTAATCTATTCGAATAGCCGTGATCTTCGGTAACAGGACGACTTGGAGTTGTACCTTGACCTTATGACAACTAGAACCGGATACTTAATAAAACACACCCTTCCAAGTGCCAGATACAACCGGTGGTCGCTCTACCTCAGGGATATGAGGAGGGGATCGCCGGGTAGGATTACGCTATGAGATGCTACTTGGAGATGCTACTTGGAGGACTTCGACCTACCCTCTTCTGCCTGTTGCAAGACGAAGGTGACCAGAAGCGTAGTCTTCGATAAGACTAGCTATCCCCCTCTTATTCTGGCATTCTGCAGTTCAGTCCACTGATATGGCCTCCTTACACATATACCCATGCATATGTAGTGTAGTTCCTTGCTTGCGAGTACTTTGGATGAGTACTCACGGTTGCTTTCTCCCCCCTTTCTCCCCTTTCCTTTCTTTCTGGTTGTCGCAACCAGATGTTGGAGTCCAGGAGCCAGACGACACCGTCGACGACGACCCCTACTACACCGGAGGTGCCTACTACTACGTGCTACCCGCTGACGACGACCTGGAGTAGTTTAGGAGGATCCCAGGCAGGAGGCCTGCGCCTCTTTCGATCTGTATCCCAGTTTGTGCTAGCCTTCTTAAGGCAAACTTGTTTAACTTATGTCTGTACTCAGATATTGTTGCTTCCGCTGACTCGTCTATGATCGAGCACTTGTATTCGAGCCCTCGAGGCCCCTGGCTTGTATTATGATGCTTGTATGACTTATTTTATTTGTAGAGTTGTGTTGTGATATCTTCCCGTGAGTCCCTGATCTTGATCGTACACATTTGCGTGCATGATTAGTGTACGATTGAATCGGGGGCGTCACAAGTTGGTATCAGAGCCGACTGCCTGTAGGAATCCCCCTTCCACACCCCTTGGCCGAAGTCGAGTCTAGACATTACAAAAACTTTTACTAACTTGGCTGTGTGCCTTACGGGCCCACGTCGCCATCGGGTGGTACTAGGATCTTTTACTCCTCGACCTTTACTCTGGGACTCTGAACTCTTTTCTACTCGGGTTAAACGAATTTACTAACTCTAACATTAGGATCCCGTTACCACGTTCACCCCGAAGTTGGATAAGACATAGTTATTCTGTAGGATAGCATTTTGAATAATGCCCGTGTTGTCATTTGACTCCATTGAAACATCTTTGTTTTCAGATGGAACCCACGAGGCAGGTCGTGCGCCACACTGCGGCCATTGGTGCCTCAGGATCACCTGCTGTGCTAGCTGATATGATGACCTATCTGGGTTATCGCTGGCACCCTGAGTACACCGTCTACGAGGAGTACCAGGACTTTAACCAGGAGCAGTACCGTGCCATCGTCCACCTCTACTCTCGGGAGTATGAGTCCACTACCGTACTGCACACCGCTCATGGTGTTGGAGTGACCATCGAGATGGCAGTCCACGATGCGGCTCATGCTGCTCTGACACGTCTTCGTGGAGAGTATCAGGCATTGGACACTTCCCCTTTCAGGCACATTCCTATCGCATCTGACGTTGGTGCGGAGGGATACTACACTGCCGCCTACTCCACCGTCACCCGAGAGCCGTTCCACCATCAGCGCCTGGTTCTGCATGCTGATGGGCTGGACCGAGCTAACAGAGCTCTTCGCCACGAGTTGTACACCACTCGTCAGCACCTTTACAGGGCTCTGACGCGGTTGCACCCCTTTGTCCGGTCTGGACAGCTACCGCGTTCTGCGATCTACCCAGCCAGGACCGTGATGCCCCACGGTGTCGGATGGCCAGAGGTGGGAGGCTACTCTCCCACACTTGGTCCTCTTCTGCCACCTGAGCGTCGGGTTCTACACCAGAGTATCCGCGGCCCCCAGGCCACTGACGTGGAGGACTATCCGTTGCCTCACTACCAGCTGTCAGGTTACAGCTACCTTCACAGTACCTCCTGGGACTGATGTAGTCTTGTTCATTAGTCTTAGATGCACTCGCGAGCCTGCGTGCCGCCTATGATGACTTAATCTATGTACTGAACTCTGTGTACTGAACTCTATGTCCGACCCCTTTTGTAAGTTATGCCGACTATCTATGTGGTATCTGTCGTGCTCCTTTCATTTTGCATGTTTCATCATGAATGACTCTTGTCTATGCAAATTCTCAATACTGAACTACCCCTGTTATATATTAGCAGGATGGTTAGACCAGCTGGTCGTGGTCGTGGTGGCAACTTCCCACCACCGCCTGAGTACATGGCTGGTATGATCCAACAGCTTGAGATGAATCGCCAGTTCATGGAAAACATGATGGCTCAGTTTCCTCGCCCCAATATGAACCAGCATCCAAACACAACAACTCTGCAGGATTTCATACGCCTCAACCCAAGTGTGTACCGCAGCTCAACCCAGCCGCTTGATGCTGATGACTGGCTCCGTGACATTACCTATGAGATGGAGTCTGCTGATGTAGCCCCTGCCAGCTATGTCACTTTTGCTTCCTTCTTCCTGAAGGGACCCGCAGCTCAATGGTGGGACAGCCACAGGCGTACTCTGCCAGTTGGGACAATCATCTCCTGGCCAGACTTTCAGGCTGCCTTCCGTGCCCGCTTCATTCCTCAAGGAATCATGGACAGGAAGAAGCGTGAGTTTCGCAACCTCACCCAAGGCAACAAGACTGTTGAAGCTTATCAGCGAGAGTTTCTGGACTTGTCTCGCTATGCTGAAGAGGACATTGCAACTGATGCACGTAGGCAGGAGAAGTTCCGTGACGGCCTTCAAGCTGACATCAAGCTCGCACTTCTAGTGCACGACTTTGCTGATTTCGCCACCTTGGTGAATAAGGCCATCAATGTTGAGACTGGTCTTCAAGAACACCATAGCTCTCAAAGGCGCAACCGTGACACGGGCTCATCTTCGGGCCCGCCCTCGCAGAAGCGTAAGATATGGATCCCGAACAGCATGTACCGTCCTAATGCACCAGCCCCAAGGCAGTCTTATGCTGCACCTCGTCTGCCTACTGCTCCAACTAGGCAGCCAAGGCTTCCAGCTCCGCCACCCCAAGCTCCTGTTCCCACTCCCAATAATGGCCTGTGCTACAAGTGTGGTCAACCAGGTCACCGTGCTAGGGATTGCATTCAGAATCAGAATCAACTGGCCCTTCCAGCCGCTGGCCGTGGGAACAACCAGGCCCGCAACAACATTGCCAAGTCTTATGGCCGTGTTCATGCCAACCACATTGATCTGAATGAAGCTCAAGACCAGCCTGCTACTGTGATGGGTACACTCCTCGTAAATTCAGTACCAGCATCCGTTTTATTTGATACAGGTGCATCGCATTCATTCATGTCAGAAGATTTTGCATACAAGCACGATGTTAAATTTGAGCAGATGAACACTTCGGTAGTGGTAAAAACCCCCGCGGGACAATGTCAGACCTCCATGGTTGGCATTGACGTCCCCGTGGAAATCGAAGGGTTGGAGTTTCGTGCCTCGCCCATTATACTGAAGTCGTCTAACATTGACCTCATTCTGGGAATGGATTGGTTAAAGGCGCATACTGCTTCTATCGTTTGCGTCACTAAGACCGTCCATCTGCTACACCCTTCTGATGAAATAATTAGCTACGATGCTCATCTGGTTCGGAATGCCGAGGCCAGACTTTATGCCTTAAACACATTGAACGCTACACCACTTGAGGGCATTGAAAACATTCCCGTCGTGCGTGAATTCCTAGACGTCTTTCCGGAAGAACTCCCAGGGATTCCCCCTGCTAGAGCTGTCGAATTCGTCATCGACTTGAAACCAGGCACCACTCCTATAGCTAAGAGACCCTACAAGATGCCGCCGCATGAACTCCTTGAGCTTAAGGAGGAAATCGATAAATCTCTTCAAAGTGGTTTCATTCGCCCAAGTTGCTCTCCTTGGGGAGCACCTTCTCTCTTTGTCAAGAAGAAAGATGGGACAAACCGATTGGTCCAAGACTACCGTCCTATAAATCAAGCTACCATTCAGAATAAGTATCCTCTTCCTCGGATCAATGATCTATATGATCAATTGGCTGGTTCATCAGTGTTCTCTAAACTCGACTTGAGGTTGGGTTACCACCAGATCCGTGTTCGTGAGGAAGATATCCCCAAGACCGCATTCGTGACTCGATACGGATCTTACGAGTACACCGTCATGTCTTTCGGCTTAACCAATGCTCCAGCCACCTTCTCTCGCCTGATGAACTATATATTCATGGATTACCTTGACAAGTTCGTCGTGGTTTATCTGGATGATATTCTGGTATTTTCCAAGAACGAAGAGGAACATGCTGAACATCTTCGCCTCGTGCTGGAAAAGCTACGAGAGCATCAACTTTATGCCAAGTTCTCCAAATGTGAATTCTGGCTTCCCGAAGTAACCTATCTCGGGCATGTCATCTCTAAGGATGGTATTGCCGTCAACCCTGAACGAGTTCAGGCTATTCTCGATTGGACTCCTCCGAAGAACGCTAAGCAAGTCAGAAGTTTTCTCGGTCTCGCCAGCTACTGCCGTCGATTCGTCGAGAACTTCTCCAAGATTGCCAGGCCTCTGACTAACCTATTGCATAAGGGCGTCAAGTTCCAGTGGACAGACAAATGTCAGGAAAGCTTTCAGGCACTCAAAGACAAGTTGACTTCTGCCCCAGTACTAGCTCCACCTGATACAAAGAAGGACTTCGTCATTTACTGCGACGCTTCCCGTCAAGGATTAGGCTGTGTCCTAATGCAAGAGCGCAAAGTGGTTGCTTATGCCTCTCGGCAATTGCGCCCTCACGAGGAGAACTACCCAGTTCACGACCTCGAACTTGCTGCTGTCATTCATGCACTAAAACAGTGGCGACATTACCTACTCGGTAATCGTTGCGAGATCTTCACTGACCACCAAAGTCTGAAGTATCTATTTACTCAGCCAGACCTGAACCTCCGTCAGCAGAGATGGATGGAGACTGTTGCAGACTTTGATTTGGGTATTTCCTATACCCCAGGCAAGGCTAATGTAATGGCTGATGCCTTGAGCCGCAAGTCTTACTGCAACCACCTCCAGGTTCACAAAGTTCAGCCCTCACTTGTTGAAGAATTCAGAAAGCTAAACCTCCATATTGTTCCTCCGGGTGCACTCGCTCCCCCTCCCCCGGAGTTCCGCAAGATGAATCTCCGTGTTGTTTCCCAGGGTTCCCTCTATACCCTGGCTGTTGAACCCGATCTCGTGGGCACCATAAAGACAATGCAGGGATTTGACGCTGAAGTCTACAAGATTAAGCAAGACCTCAAAGAAGGAGGTTCCTCATCCTTCACTATTGCTGATGATGGCGCCTTGTAGTTCAAAGGCCGCCTAGTGGTGCCGTGTAAGAAGGAAAACCTGAATATGACCCAGGAGGTTATGAAAGAAGCTCATGATACGCCTCTATGTATCCATCCTGGTAGTACGAAGATGTATCAAGACATTCGTCAGAGATTCTGGTGGTCTAACATGAAGCAAGACATTGCTCGTTATGTTGCTGAATGTGACGTTTGCCGTCGTATCAAAGCAGAACATCAAAGGCCTGCTGGAACTCTGCAACCTATATCTATTCCTGAATGGAAATGGGACCATGTCGAGATGGACTTCGTTACTGGATTTCCCAAATCGCAAAAGGGTAATGATGCTATTCTTGTCGTCATTGACCGACTTTCTAAGGTTGCACATTTTCTGGCGGTCAAGGAAACGATCACTGCTAGTCAGCTTGCAACTCTCTACATGACCAGAATTGTCTCGCTTCACGGTATTCCATTGGTTATTAGTTCAGACCGTGGCAGTTTATTCACTTCAAGATTCTGGGCAAGTTTCCAAGAAGCTATGGGCACTCATCTGTCTTTCAGCACTGCTTTTCATCCTCAGTCACAAGGGCAAGTTGAACGTGTCAATCAAGTTCTCGAAGACATGCTTCGAGCTTGTGTTATTTCCTTCGGCAAGAAATGGGAGGAATCTCTTCCGTATGCTGAGTTCTCTTATAATAATAGCTATCAAGCTAGTCTGAAGATGGCCCCCTTCGAAGTGTTATATGGACGAAAGTGCCGAACCCCTCTGAACTGGTCTGAAACTGGGCAACGTCCACTCTTCGGTCCGGATATTATCCAACATGCCGAAGAACAAGTCCGCATTATTCGCGAGAATCTCAAGACTGCTCAGTCACGCCAGAAGAGTAATTATGACCGTCATCATAAAGACATGGTCTATCAACCTGGCGAAAAGGCCTATCTTCGAGTTACACCAATGAAGGGTGCTCACCGCTTCGGGATCAAGGGCAAGCTAGCTCCTCGCTATATTGGCCCATTCACTATTCTCGAAAGGCGTGGAAAAGTGGCATATCAATTGGAGCTTCCGCCGAACCTTTCTCAGGTTCACGATGTGTTCCATGTGTCACAACTCCGCCGTTGCTTCAAGGACCCAATCCGAGCTGTGGACCATGAAGCGCTCGAATTGCAACAGGACCTCTCCTATAAAGAGCATCCGGTCCGCATTCTCGACCAAGTTGAACGCCGCACACGCCAGAAGGCGATCAAGTTCCTCAAGGTCCAGTGGTCGAATCACTCTGAAGACGAAGCCACCTGGGAACGCGAGGATCGTCTGCGTGATGAATACCCCGCACTGTTTCCTTCTACCTCCTAAAATCTCGGGACGAGATTTCTTGTAGTGGAGGAGATTTGTAACGCCCGGATAATTAAGCTACAGTAATCCCTGCTAATGATGCCATGTCACCTCGGTTACCGTGATTAAACTCACGTTGATTCGAACCCGGTTCAAATTCAATTGAAAACATAGGCAAACAATAAAAGTTTTCAAAATTTAAAATAAAATTGTTCGGTGGTTGTCGAATATTACAAGGGTAATTATGATGCAACAAACAAATTTTTATTAAATGCCTAAGTGTTTATAGATAATTAAAAAAACATAAAAGAAAATAAATAAAAAGAAAACAGAAAACAATACAAAAAAAAGAGAAAAGAAACCCCCTGGGCTTCGGCCCAGCTGACCACAGGCCAACTGGGCCACCACAGGGCCCAGCCGGCCACCCCCGCACTCCCCATACCCCCCGAAACCCTAGCCGTTTCCCCACATCGCCCACTCGCTCCCCCCACTTCCCCCCTCGATTGGATCTGGATCGGGAGGATTCCCGATCCCCTCGCCCCTGTACGTCGACGTCGGCACCCGGAGCTCCCCCCGCCGGTCTGCTTCCTCCTCCCCCGCCGGCCTGCTTCCTCCACCTCGCCGGACTGCCCCCTCGACGCCGTTGTCCCCGCCTAACTCCCCACGCCCCGCTGCCCGGACCCCTACGAACCCCTGTGAGCTCCACCGCACGTCCCCTCCCTTCTCCTATGATCCGCATCGTCGTCGCCCGCCTGTGCCTCGGCGCTCCCGAGCCCGGACCTGCTCCGGCCGAACCCGCACGTGCATCGCCCGCGCCGTGGCTGACCCCCCTGCTGTTGTTCTACCTCACCGGCGCGCCCTCCACCGTGGCTCTCTGCTCCCGCGCCGGAGCTCGTGACCGCTGCCGCCGCCCGCACTTGTTGCTGCCCCGGGGCCGCAGCCTCCCCGCGCCGGTCTGGGCCGTGCACCCCGCTCAGCCCCCTGGTCGTGCTCCGGCACCACCGGCCGCGCCCTGGCCTCGCCTTCCCCCTCTGTTGTGCTGCTCGCCGGCGGCCCTCTCGGGCAACACCGCACCGATGTCGGGCCGCGCCCCTCTCTGCCACCACGCTCCCGCGCCGTGGCCAGCCCCTTGCTGCTGCCTTGCTCCCGGGCGACGCACCGGGCCGCCCCCTGCGTTCGCCTGCCGTGGCCGGCCGGCGAGCCCTGCCGTGGCCACGGCCTCGTCCCGCGTCCTGGCAAGCAAGCCCCACCCGCGAGGGCCATCGCCCGTTCGGGTGCGCCCGTAACCCGGCCCCCGTGATGCCCCTAGGGCCAATGACATGTGGGGCCTAGCCCCGAGAACGTTTTATAAAAAAAAGAATTAAAAAAATAAAATAAAATAATATTTATTAAATAAATAAATAATAATTAAATTAATTAAGGAATTAAGGAATTAATTAAGTTAATTAATCATAATTAGATTAAACTAATTAACTAATTAGTTTAATTAAACTGTAATTAGATTAACCTAAACCCTAATTAATTTAAATAGAGAATGACAGGTGGGTCCCACTGGACCCACCTGTCAGGGTTGACTCGGTCAACCCTGTTGACTGATGATGTCAGCATGACATCATGCTGATGTCATAAAAGCATTTTCGAAATTAATTAAATAATTAATTAAATTCCTGAAATTAATAAAATCTTTTAAAAATCATATCTTTTAATCCGTAATCCGGATTAAAATATTTTCAACATGAAAGTTGCTCTGAACGACGAGACGATTCCGGATACGCAGTCCGTTCGTCCACCACACCCCCCTAACCTATCGAACCCGCAACTTTCCCCCTCCGGCTCCTCTGCCCGAAAACACGAAACACCGGGAATACTTTCCCGGATGATTCCCCCTTGACCAGTACCACCTTATACCACGTTAGGGCACGCCTAGCATCGCTTCTTGACATGTCATGCATCGATATGCATCTGTTTACTTGGTATTCATTGTTTCTTCCCCCTCTTCTCTCCGGTAGACTACGAGACCGACGCTGCTGCTGCCCAGTTCGACTACGGAGTTGACGACCCCTCTCTCTTGCCAGAGCAACCAGGCAAGCCCCCCCCCTTGATCACCAGATATCACCTATTCTTCTCTATACTACTTGCATTAGAGTAGTGTAGCATGTTACTGCTTTCTGTTGATCCTATTCTGATGCATAGCCTGGCATTGTTGCTACACCTGTTGATACCTTACCTGCAATCCTAAATGCTTAGTATAGGATGCTAGTTTATCATCATTGGCCCTACATTCTTGTCAGTCTGCCTTGCTATACTATCGGGCCGTGATCACCTGGGAGGTGATCACGGGTATATACTATACATACATACATACTATACAGATGGTGACTAAAGTCGGGTCAGCTCGAAGAGTACCCGCGAGTGATTCACGGATTGGGGGCTGAAAGGACCTTTGTCCCGACGGCCCTCTGTGTGGATCTTTATGGCGGAGCGACAGGGCAGGTTGAGACCACCTAGGAGACAGGTGGGCCTGGCCCTGTTCGGCGTTCGCGGATACTTAACACGCTTAACGAGATCTTGGTATTTGATCTGAGTCTGGCTACGAGCCTATACGCACTAACCATCTACGTGGGAGTAGTTATGGGTATCCCGACGTCGTGGTATCAGCCGAAGCACTTCAAACGTCAGCGACGGAGCGGGCGCGCCGGATTGGAACGTAAGCCTGCTCTTGTATTAAGGGGGCTAGTTCTGCTTTCGGCCGCGTACGCAACGTGCAGGTGTGCTATGGGCGATGGGCCCAGACCCCTGTGCGCTTAGGTTTAGACCGGCGTGCTGGCCTCTCTGTTTTGCCTAGGTGGGGCTGCGACGTGTTGATCTTCCAAGGCCGGGCATGACCCAGGAAAGTGTGTCCGGCCAAATGGGATCGAGCGTGTTGGGCTATGTGGTGCACCCCTGCAGGGAAGTTTAATCTATTCGAATAGCCGTGATCTTCGGTAACAGGACGACTTGGAGTTGTACCTTGACCTTATGACAACTAGAACCGGATACTTAATAAAACACACCCTTCCAAGTGCCAGATACAATCGGTGGTCGCTCTACCTCAGGGATATGAGGAGGGGATCGCCGGGTAGGATTACGCTATGAGATGCTACTTGGAGATGCTACTTGGAGGACTTCGACCTACCCTCTTCTGCCTGTTGCAAGACGAAGGTGACCAGAAGCGTAGTCTTCGATAAGACTAGCTATCCCCCTCTTATTCTGGCATTCTGCAGTTCAGTCCACTGATATGGCCTCCTTACACATATACCCATGCATATGTAGTGTAGTTCCTTGCTTGCGAGTACTTTGGATGAGTACTCACGGTTGCTTTCTCCCCCTTTCTCCCCTTTCCTTTCTTTCTGGTTGTCGCAACCAGATGTTGGAGTCCAGGAGCCAGACGACACCGTCGACGACGACCCCTACTACACCGGAGGTGCCTACTACTACGTGCTGCCCGCTGACGACGAACTGGAGTAGTTTAGGAGGATCCCAGGCAGGAGGCCTGCGCCTCTTTCGATCTGTATCCCAGTTTGTGCTAGCCTTCTTAAGGCAAACTTGTTTAACTTATGTCTGTACTCAGATATTGTTGCTTCCGCTGACTCGTCTATGATCGAGCACTTGTATTCGAGCCCTCGAGGCCCCTGGCTTGTATTATGATGCTTGTATGACTTATTTTATTTGTAGAGTTGTGTTGTGATATCTTCCCGTGAGTCCCTGATCTTGATCGTACACATTTGCGTGCATGATTAGTGTACGATTGAATCGGGGGCGTCACATTTTCTACCATACCCAAAGGAATTTCAAAGCAAGCATTTTCATTTTCAGTAGGTTCAGTAGGTTGAGGAGCAACTCTTTGCTCTACTAGTCGGGGTGAAGATACCCCGAACAAGCCTCTCAGAGGATTACTTTCCATAGTAACAAGTGACATCAAATTTCAGCACACTATATAAATTTTTCCTTACCAAATTCCACCTACCAAAGGCGCTTCACTCCCGGCCAACGACGCCAGAAAAGAGTCTTGATGACCCACAAGTATAGGGGATCTATCATAGTCCTTTCGCTAAGTAAGAGTGTCGAACCCAACGAGGAGCAGAAGGAAATGATAAGCGGTTTCCAGCAAGGTATTCTCTGCAAGTACTGAAATAAGTGGTAACAGATAGTTTTTTGATAAGATAACAAAAGTAAATAAGGTTCAGCAAGGTGGCCCACTACTTTTTGTAGCAAAGGACAAGCCTGGACAAACTCTTATATGATGTAGAGTGCTCCCGAGGACACATGGGAATATCGTCAAGCTAGTTTTCATCACGCTCATATGATTCGCGTTCGGTACTTTGATAATTTGGTATGTGGGTGGACCGGTGCTTGGGTACTGCCCTTACTTGGACAAACGTCCCACTTATGATTAACCTCTATCGCAAGCATCCAAAAATACAACAAAAGTATTAAGGTAAACCTAACCATCATAGCATGAAACATATGGATCCAAATCAGCCCCTTACGAAGCAACGCATAAACTAGGGTTTAAGCTTCTGTCACTCTAGCAACCCATCATCTACTTATTACTTCCCAATGCCTTCCTCTTGGCCCAAACAATGGTGAAGTGTCATGTAGTCGACGTTCACATAACACCACTAGAGGAGAGACAACATACATCTCATCAAAATATCGAACGGATACCAAATTCACATGACTACTAATAGCAAGACTTCTCCCATGTCCTCAGGAACAAAAGTAACTACTCACAAAGCATAAACATGTTCATAATCAGAGGGGTATTAATGTGCATATAGGATCTGAACATATGATCTTCCACCAATTAAACCAACTAGCATCAACTACAATGAGTAATTAACACTACTAGCAACCTACTAGCACCAATCCCGGACTTGGAGACAAGAATTGGATACAAGAGATGAACTAGAGTTTTGAGATGAGATGGTGCCGATGAAGATGTTGATGGAGATTGCCCTCTCCCAATGAGAGGAGCGTTGGTGATGACGATGGCGATGGTTTCCCCCTCCGGGAGGGTGATGTCTACTACACAACCTTCTTCTTGTAGACGTTGTTCGGCCTCCAAGTGCAGAGGTTTGTAGGACAGAAGCAAATTTCCCTCAAGTGGATGACCTAAGGTTTATCAATCCATAGGAGGCATAGGATGAAGATGGTCTCTCTCAAGCAACCCTGCAACCAAATAACAAAGAGTCTCTTGTGTCCCCAACACACCCAATACAATGGTAAATTGTATAGGTGCACTAGTTCGGTGAAGAGATGATGCTACAGGTGCAATATGGATGGTAGATAAAGGTATTTGTAATCTGAAAATATAAAAACAGCAAGGTAACTAATGATAAAAGTGAGCGTAAACGGTATTGCAATGCTAGGAAACAAGGCCTAGGGTTCATACTTTAGCTAGTGTAAGTACCCTCAACAATACTAACATAATTGGATCACATAACTATCCCTCAACATGCAAAAAAGAGTCACTCCAAAGTCACTAATAGCAGAGAATGAATGAAGAGATTATGGTAGGGTACGAAACCACCTTAAAGTTATTCTTTCCAATCAATCTGTTGGGCTATTCCTATAAGTGTCACAAACAGCCCTAGAGTTCGTACTAGAATAACACCTTAAGATACAAATCAAACAAAACCCTAATGTCACCTAGATACTCCAATGTCACCTCAAGTATCCATGGGTATGATTATACGATATGCATCACACAATCTCAGATTCATCTATTCAACCAACACATAGGACCTCAAAGAGTGCCCCAAAGTTTCTACCGGAGAATCACGACAAAAACGTGTGCCAACCCCTATGCATAGGTTCCCAATGTCACGAAACCCGCAAGTTGGTCACCAAAACATACATCAAGTGGCACGTGGTATCCCATTGTCACCACAGATATCCACGGCAAGACATACATCAAGTGTTCTCAAGTCTTTAAAGACTCAATCCGATAAGATTACTTCAAAGGGGAAACTTGATTCATTACAAGAGAGAAGAGGGGGGAAGAAACATCATAGGATCCAAATATAATAGCAAAGCTCGCGATTCATCAAGATCGTATCATCTCAAGAACACGAGAGAGAGAGAGAGAGATCAAACACATAGCTACTGGTACATACCCTCAGCCCCGAGGGAGAACTACTCCCTCCTCGTCATGGAGAGCACCGGGATGATGAAGATGGCCACCGGAGAAGGATTGCCCCCTTCGGCAGGGTGCTGGAACGGGTCTAGATTGGTTTTCAGTGGCTAGGGAGGCTTCTAGGGGCGGAACTCCCGATCTATCTTGCGTTTTGGAAGTTTTAGGTCACGTAGGTATATATGGGTGCGGGAGGTATGTCAAGGGAGCCACGAGGGCCCCACGAGACAGGGGGGCGCGCCCTAGGGGGGTGGGCGCGCCCCCACCCTCGTGGGTAGCTCCTGTATCTTCTGACATAGGGTCCAAGTCCATTAGGTGTGTTTCCTTCCAAAAATAACTTCTCCAGTTGATTTCGTTCCGTTTCGACTCCGTCTGGTATTCCTTTTCTTCAAAACACTGAAAAAGGCATAAAACAACAAATCTGGGCTGGGCCTCCGGTTAATAGGTTAGTCCCAATAATAATATAAAAGTGGATAATAAAGCCCAATATTGCCCAAAACAGTAGATAATATAGCATGGAGCAATCAAAAATTATAGATACGTTGGAGTCGTATCAAGCATCCCCAAGCTTAATTCCCGCTCGTCCTCGAGTAGGTAAATGATAAAAAGATAATTTTTGATGTGGAATGCTAGTTGGCATAATTTTAATGTAATTCTTCTTACTTGTGATATGAATATTCAGATCCGATAGATTCAAGACAAAAGTTCATATTGACATAGAAAATAATAATACTTTAAGCATACCAACTAAGCAATTATGTCTTCTCAAAATAACATGGCCAAAGAAAGCTATCCCTACAAAATCATATAGTCTGGCTATGCTCCATCTTCACCACACAAAATATTTAAATCATGCACAATCGACGACAAGCCAAGCAATTGTTTCATACTTTTGATGTTCTCAAACTTTTTCAATCTTCACGCAATACATGAGCGTGAGCCATGGATATAGCGCTATAGGTGGAATAGAATGGTGGTTGTGGAGAAGACAAAAAAGGGGAAGATATTCTCACATGAACTAGGTGTATCAACGGGCTATGGAGATGCCCATCAATAGATATCAATGTGAGTGAGTAGGGATTGCCATGCAACGGGTGCACTAGAGCTATAAATGTATGAAAGCTCAACAAAAGAAACTAGTGGGTGTGCATCCAACTTGCTTGCTCACGAAGACCTAGGGCACTTGAGGAGGCCCATTATTGGAATATACAAGCCAAGTTCTATAATGAAAGATTCCCACTAGTATATGAAAATGACAAAACAAGAGACTCTCTATATGAAGAACATGGTGCTACTTTGAAGCACAATATATGAGACTCGCTATATGAAGAACATGGTGCTACTTTGAAGCACAAGTGTGAAAAAAGGATAGTAGCATTGCCCCTTTATATATATATATTTTTTATTTGGCCTTCCTCTTTTTTATGGCCTTTCTCTTTTTTTTATTTGGCCTTCCCTTTTTTTATTTGGCCTTCCTTTTTTTTATTTGGGACAATGCTCTATTATATATGATCAGCACACTTCTATTTATTTACAACTCGATGATACAACTCGATACTAGAACAAAGATGACTCTATATGAATGCCTCCGGCGGTGTACCGGGATGTGCAATGATGCATGAGTGACATGTATGAAAGAATTATGAACGGTGGCTTTGCCACAAATACAATGTCAACTACATGATCATGCATAGCAATATGACAATGATGAAGCGTGTCATAATAAACGGAATGGTGGAAAGTTGCATGGCAATATATCTCGGAATGGCTATGGAAATGCCATAATAGGTAGGTATGGTGGCTGTTTTGAGGAAGGTATATGGTGGGTTTATGGTACCGGCGAAAGTTGCGCGGTACTAGAGAGGCTAGCAATGGTGGAAGGGTAAGAGTGCGTATAATCCATGGACTCAACATTAGTCATAAAGAACTCACATACTTATTGCAAAAATCTATTAGTTATCGAAACAAAGTACTACGCGCATGCTCCTAGGGGGATAGATTGGTAGGAAAAGACCATCGCTCGTCCCCGACCACCACTCATAAGGAAGACAATCAATAAATAAATCATGCTCTGAGTTCGTCACATAACGGTTCACCATACGTGCATGCTACGGGAATCACAAGCTTCAACACAAGTATTTCTCAAATTCACAACTACTCAACTAGCATGACTCTAGTATCACCATCTCCATATCTCAAAACAATTATCAAGTATCAAACTTCTCATAGTATTCAACACACTCATAAGAGAATTTTATTATTCTTGAATACCTAGCATATTAGGATTTTAAGAAAATTACCATGCTATCAAGACTCTCAAAATAATCTAAGTGAAGCATGAGATATCAATAGTTTCTATAAAACAAATGCACCACCGTGCTCTGAAAGATATAAGTGAAGTACTAGAGCAAATGACAAACTACTCCGAAAGATATAAGTGAAGATCAATGAGTAGTCGAATAATTATGCAACTATGTGAAGACTCTCTAACATTTAATAATTTCAGATCTTGGTATTCTATTCAACAGCAAGCAAAGCAAAAAAAATGACATTCTAAGAATAGCAAACATCATGTGAAGAAGCAAAAACTTAGGATCAACCGAAACTAACCGATAGTTGTTGAAGAAGAAATGTGGGATGCCAACCAGGGCATCCCCAAGCTTAGATGCTTGAGACTTCTTGAAATATTATCTTGGGGTGCCTTGGGAATCCCCAATCTTTAGCCTTTGTGTCTCCTTAATTCCTCTCATATCACGGTCTCCCTAAATCTCAAAAGCTTCATCCACACAAAACTCAACAAGGACTCGTGAGATAAGTTAGTATAAACCATTGCCAAAACCTTATCATACTCTACTGTAGCAAATCACTAAAATTATTATTCAACATTGCATACTAAATGCCTCTGCATATTTAATAGTCCTATCCTCAAATAGAATCATTAAAGAAGCAAACATATGCAAACAATGCAAACATGACAGCAATCTGCCTAAACAGGATAGTCTGTAAAGAATGCAGCAACATCCATACTTCCCTATCTCCAAAAATTATGAAAGAAAATTCCCACTGTAGTAAATTTATCAGATCTTAATATGCAAAAGGTTTCAACATTTTATCACATTCTGACTTTTCTAGGGAATTATTGCAACAGCGGTAAACTTTCTGTTTTCAAACAGCAACATGTATACTTGTAACATAGGCATAATAAAGGCTGTCAATGCCACTTTTATTGAAATAAAAGATCCAAAACATTGTTCTAAATAACAGAAAGCAAATCATAAAAAAATAAATTGACACTCCAAGCAAAACACATATCATGTGGCGAATAAAAATATAGCTCCAAGTAAAGTTACTGATGAACGAAGACGAAAGAGGGGATGCCTTCCGGGGCATCCCAAAGCTTAGGCTTTTGGTTGTCCTTGGATATTACCTTGGGGTGCCTTGGGAATCCCCAAGCTTAGGCTCTTGCCACTCCTTATTCCATAGTCCATCGAATCCTTACCCAAAACTTGAAAACTTCACAACACAAAACTTAACAGAAAACTCGTAAGCTCCGTTAGTATAAGAAAACAAAAGACCACTTCAAGGTACTGTAATGAACACATTATTTATTTATATTGGTGTTAAACCTACTTTATTCCAACTTATATATGGTTTATAAACTATTTTACTAGCCATAGATTCATCAAAATAAGTAAACAACACATGAAAAACAGAATCTGTCAAAAACAGAACAGTCTGTAGTAATCTGGATCAAACGTATAATTATGGAACTCATAAAATTATCAAATAAATTGCTGGACCTAAGGAATTTATCTATTAATCATCTGCAAAAATAATTAACTAAATATCACTCATCAAATAAAAATGGCAGCAATTCTCGTGAGCGCTAAAGTTTCTGTTTTTTACAGCATGATCAACAAGACTTTCCCCAAGTCTTCCCAAAGGTTCTACTTGGCACAAACACTAATTAAACACATAAAACCACATCTAAACAGAGGCTAGATGGGTTATTTATTACTAAGCAGGAACAAAAAGCAAGGAACTAAAATAAAATTAGGTTGCCTCCCAACAAGCGATATCGTTTAACGCCCCTAGCTGGGCATGATGATTTCAATGATGCTCATATAAGGGATAAGAATTGAAACACAAAGAGAGCATCATGAAGAATATGACTAGCACATTTAATTCTAACATACTTCCTATGCATAGGGATTTTGTGAGCAAACAACTTGTGGGAACAAGAATCAACTTGCATAGGAAGGTAAAACAAGGATAACTTCAAAATTTTAAGCACATAGAGAGGAAACTTGATATTATTGCAATTCCTACAAGCATATGTTCCTCCCTCATAATAATTTTCAGTAGCATCATGAATGAATTAAACAATATAACCAGCACCTAAAACATTCTTTTCATGATCTACAAGCATATAATTTTTATTACTCTCCACATAAGCAAATTTCTTCTCATGAATAGTAGTGGGAGCAAACTCAACAAAGTAAATATCATGTGATTCAAAATTAAGATCAAGATGACAAGTTTCATGGTTATCATTATTCTTTAAAGCATACGTGTCATCGCAATAATAATCATAGATAGGAGGCATGCTTTCATCATAATAAATTTGCTCATCAAAACTTGGGGGACAAAAAATATCATCTTCATCAAACATAGCTTCCCCAAGCTTGTGGCTTTGAATATCATTAGCATCATGGATATTCAAGGAATTCAAACTAACAACATTGCAATCATGCTCATCATTCAAATATTTAGTGCCAAACATTTTATAGATTTCTTCTTCTATCACTTGAGCACAATTATCCTTCCCATCATGCTCACGAAAGATATTAAAAAGGTGAAGCGTATGAGACAAACTCAATTCCATTTTTTGTAGTTTTCTTTTATAAACTAAACTAGTGATAAAACAAGAAACTAAAAGACTCGATTGATCTAAAGATATACCTTCAAGCGATAACCTCCCCGGCAACGACGCCAGAAAAGAGCTTGATGTCTACTACACAACCTTCTTCTTGTAGACGTTGTTGGGCCTCCAAGTGCAGAGGTTTGTAGGACAGTAGCAAATTTCCCTCAAGTGGATGACCTAAGGTTTATCAATCCGTAGGATGCGTAGGATGAAGATGGTCTCTCTCAAGCAACCCTGCAACCAAATAACACAGAGTCTCTTGTGTCCCCAACACACCCAATACAATGCTAAATTGTATAGGTGCACTAGTTCGGCGAAGAGATGGTGATACAAGTGCAATATGGATGGTAGATAAAGGTATTTGTAATCTGAAAATATAAAAACAGCAAGGTAACTAATGATAAAAGTGAGCGTAAACGGTATTGCAATGCTAGGAAACAAGGCCTAGGGTTCATACTTTCGCTAGTGTAAGTTCCCTCAACAATACTAACATAATTGGATCACATAAATATCCCTCAACATGCAACAAAGAGTCACTCCAAAGTCACTAATAGCGGAGAATGAACGAAGAGATTATGGTAGGGTACGAAACCACCTTAAAGTTATTCTTTCCAATCAATCAGTTGGGCTATTCCTATAAGTGTCACAAACAGCCCTAGAGTTCGTACTAGAATAACACCTTAAGATACAAATCAACCAAAACCCTAATGTCACCTAGATACTCGAATGTCACCTCAAGTATCCGTGGGTATGATTATACGATATGCACCACACAATCTCAGATTCATCTATTCAACCAACACATAGGACCTCAAAGAGTGCCCCAAAGTTTCTACCGGAGAATCACGACGAAAACGTGTGCCAACCCCTATGCATAGGTTCCCAATGTCACGAAACCCGCAAGTTGGTCACCAAAACATACATCAAGTGGCATGTGGTATCCCATTGTCACCACAGATATCCACGGCAAGACACACATCAAGTGTTCTCAAGTCTTTAAAGACTCAATCCGATAAGATTACTTCAAAGGGGAAACTCGATTCATTACAAGAGAGAAGAGGGGGGGGGGAAGAAACATCATAGGATCCAAATATAATAGCAAAGCTTGCGATACATCAAGATCGTATCATCTCAAGAACACGAGAGAGAGAGAGAGATCAAACACATAGCTACTGTTACATACCCTCAGCCCCGAGGGAGAACTACTCCCTCCTCGTCATAGAGAGCACCGGGATGATGAAGATGGCCACCGGAGAAGGATTGCCCCCTTCGGCAGGGTGTCGGAACGGGTCTAGATTGGTTTTCGGTGGCTACGGAGGCTTCCGGCGGCGGAACTCCCGATATATCTTGCGTTCTGGAAGTTTTAGGTCACGTAGGTATATATGGGTGCAGGAGGTACGTTAGGGGAGCCACAAGGGCCCCACGAGACAGGGGGCGCGCCCTAGGGGTGGGCCCACCCCCCACCCTCGTGTGCAGCTCCCGTATCTTCTGACGTGGGGTCCAAGTCCATCAGGTGTGTTTCCTTCCAAAAATAACTTCTCCAGTTGATTTCATTCCGTTTCGACTCCGTCTGATATCCCTTTTCTTCAAAACACTGAAATAGGCATAAAACAACAAATGTGGGCTGGGCCTCCAGTTAATAGGTTAGTCCCAAAAATAATATAAAAGTGGATAATAAAGCCCAATATTTCCCAAAACAGTAGATAATATAGCATGGAGCAATCAAAAATTATAGATACGTTGGAGACGTATCAGAGGGAAGTTTCCCCGACAGAACAGCCCCGCCAGAACCCTAGATTGGCTCCGCCAAGGTGTCGGATTTCGGGTTCCGGCAGACCCTTGAGGTTCGAACACTGGGGTGCACGCGGAGATCTCTCCCCTACCGATCTACGTCCGATCTCCTCGCGTGATCAAAGCTGGAAACAACGAACAACACAAGGGACACGAGGTTTATACTGGTTCGGGCCACCGTTGTGGTGTAATACCCTACTCCAGTGTGTGGTGTGGTGGATTGCCTCAGGGGCTAATGATGAATAGTACAAGGGAAGAACAGCCTCGCGAGAGGTGTTCTTGAGCTGGTGCGATGAACTGCTTGGGTGAGTTCAGTCGCCGCTCACTCTCTCTGCTAGGGCTCTATTAGATCTCTCTATGTCTCGATGTCTCTCCCCCCTTTCCCCTCCTTTTTGCTCTGTGTGGTGGCTAGCTCTATTTATAGAGGCCCTGGGCCTCTCCCCAAATAATGACCGGGAAGGGCACCAACAATTGGCCAGTTTGAAGGGGAACATCTAATACAAGTTATCCTGACCAAAGGTGGTCTTCGGCTGCCAAAAGCACTGGTGATGACGCCGTCTTGGGCTCCACGGTGACCTCCGTCCTGCCACTCTGCTGGTCTTGGTCTCGTTGCACCGGAATGGCAACCTTTGCCTGATGCCTTGGACTATGCTTGCCCCCTTTGCACCAAAGGGGAAACAAGGACACTGCGCAGGCCCGCGCCCACCTGGCGCCCGCCTGGTCTCGATCATCATGGCTTGCGTCACGGGCGCCTCGCGAGGTACCCTCTGCCTTGATCTCTCCGCCTTGTCGCGAGCCTGCCTGATGAGGCTGCCTCTGAGGAAGCTTCCTGTCGTCCGCCCCGCGAGGCTTGGCCCCTCGCGAGGGTCTTGAGCTTGAGCTGATGAAGATGGGCCGCGCTGGGCCCCCACTTGAGCCACGCCGCAGGCCGCAGGCAGGAAAGTCTGGGGACCCCCATTCCCAGAACACTGACAGTAGCCCCCGGACCCAAGGCGTGCTCGGGCTTGGCCTAGCAGGGAAGTGAAGGGCCAAGCGCGAAGCGCCGCAGGCTCGAAAAGCCTGCGGCCTCGGGCGCCGCGTGGCGATTGATTGGACGTGGGTGTCTGCGCTTCCCCACGACGCCTTGTTGTGCGCCCGGCTTAGCGGAACCGCAGTTGCACACAGTTGTTCCTCCTTTCCGATGGTCGCCCGCCTCCTACCTTTCCTTCCTCTTCGAGCTCCAGCCTCCGCCGCCAACCCAGCTCGAGTTCTTCCCTCTCTTCACCACCATGGCACCGATAAAGAAAGGAAGGGGAAAGAAGCCCGCGCCTTCACCCCGCACACCTCCGGCGGCGGCCCCCGCCGTTGCTCGGTCGATCATACTCAATCCATAAGCTTTGAACAAGGTCCGCTCCGCCCTTGCCACAATCTTCAATGAGTGCGGCAGGACCACAGTCTGGCCTGCGTCCCATGCCTCCTGAGGGAGTCCTGGATTAGGGGGTCTTCGGACAGCTGGACTATATCCTTTGGCCGGACTGTTGGACTATGAAGATACAAGATTAAAGACTTCTTCCCGTGTCCGGATGGGACTCTCGGCGTGGAAGGCAAGCTTGGCAATACGGATATGTAGATCTCCTTCCTTGTAACCGACTCTGTGTAACCCTAGCTCCCTCCGATGTCTATATGAACCGGAGGGTTTTAGTCCGTAGGACAAAATACAATCATACCATAGGCCAGCTTCTAGGGTTTAGCCTCTCCGATCTCGTGGTAGATCTACTCTTGTACTACCCATATCATCAATATTAATCAAGCAGGACATAGGGTTTTACCTCCATCAAGAGGGCCCGAACCTGGGTAAAACACGTGTCCCCTGCCTCCTATTACCATCCGCCTTAGACGCATAGTTCGGGACCCCCTACCCAAGATCCGCCAGTTTTGACACCGACATTGGTGCTTTCATTGAGAGTTCCTCTGTGTCGTCGCTGTCAGGCTTGATGGCTCCTTCAATCATCGATAGCGATGCAGTCCAGGGTGAGACTTTTCTCCCTGGATAGATCTCTGCATTCGGCGGCTCCGCACTGCGGGCCAACTCGCTTGGCCATCTAGAGCAGATCGAGAGTTACGCCCCTGGTCATCAGATCAGGATTAGAAGCTTAAACTACACGGCCGATATCCGCAGAGACTTGATCTTCGATGGATTCGGGCCCCTGCCTTGTGCGCCACATAGTCACGATGAGTACGATTTAGCTCTACCATCGGACAATGCTCAGGAGATCGCACCGGCAGCCGCTCGGACCCTTAATTCGGAGCCAGTTGCGCCTCCCATGGACGGGTGGATAGACCCCGCCACAAAGGTCGTATCCCCAACGGCGATCGAGCCGAATATCGACCTTACCCTTCACGAGAGCCGTGTTGTTAAACTGCCAGATACTTCTCCGGGCACGGACTCCGAACCGCCCGTGCCCGTTCCTATTGAATCCGGTTGGGCGCCGATCATGGAGTTTACCTCCGCGGATATCTTTCAGCACTCGCCCTTCGGCGGCATATTGAATTCATTAAAGTATCTCTCCTTGTTAGGAGAGTCCTGGCCGAACTATGTCCGGCAGGATTGGGATGCGGATGACGAAGAAATTCGCCGCCCACCCACCACCCACTTAGTAGCCACTGTCGATGACTTAACCAACATGCTCGACTTCGACTCCGAAGACATCGACGGTATGGACGACGATGCAGGAGACGAACAGGAACCACTGCCCACAGGGCACTGGACGCCCACTTCACCACATGACGTATACATGGTGGACACACCAAAAGAAAACGACGACGAGGAATGGAAGGACGCACGAAGGGTTGTCCCCTCGAGAAGCAGTCAAAGCGGCGGCGTAAGCGCCGCTCCAAATCCCGCCTCGGCAGAAACAACGATCATATAGACCCAGCGCTAGAGCAGGGTGAACCATCGCCGGACCACGGCAACACGGAGAATCAAACCGAACAACCCAACTCTGTCAAACATAATAGTCCAGACGACATCACACCAGACAGACACCCGGAGAAATAGAATGCCCATCAAAGGCTCGTTGCCACCGCGAGGAGTCTAAAAAGCAGAAGCAAAGGCTCAAGGCTGCGCAAGACACACTCAGAATTAGATGGAGTAAAGTGCTCAACACAGCAGCGAAGTACGGCGGTAATCACCCCACCAAGAGCTACCCGAAGCAGAAGTTTCTACCTGAATTCGATGAGGAGGCCTTAGATCCCCCGCAACCAAAAATTAAAACGGCCATCTGGCCGGATAGACGACCTCACGGCCAACATAGAGCGGCAAACAACACCGCACATAAGCCAATACGCGATCCACGCGAGGGCTCGCATCAAAAGGACGGCGCAACCAGATCCATCTATGGACCACGCAAGCGCGCTCCAGCATATGATGCAACACAACAAATATCCGAACAACGCGGTACACCTAGATACAGGGCTGCCGCACACCCCCTATGTTTCACCAACGAGGTGCTGGACCATGAATTTCCCGAGGGATTCAAACCCGTAAACATAGAGGCATATGACGGAACAACAGACCCTGGTGTCTGGATTGAGGACTATATCCTCCATATCCATATGGCTCGAGGAGATGATCTCCACGCCATTAAGTATTTACCCCTCAAACTCAAAGGGCCAGCTCGGCACTGGCTTAAAAGCCTCCCCGAAAGCTCCATTGGAAGCTGGGAAGAGCTCGAAGACGCTTTTCGGGCAAATTTTCAAGGGACTTATGTCTGACCTCCGGACGCGGACGATTTGAGTCATATAACTCAACAGCCCGGAGAGTCAGCCCGAAAGCTTTGGAACAGGTTTCTTACTAAAAAGAACCAAATAGTCGACTGTCCGGACGCCGAAGCCTTGGCAGCTTTTAAGCATAGCATCCGTGACAAACGGCTTGCCAGACACCTCGGCCAAGAAAAGCCGAGAACAATGGCAGCATTAACAAGCCTCATGACTCGCTTTTGCGTGGGTGAGGATAGCTGGCTAGCCAGATGCAACACCAGCGACCCCAGTACATCCGAAGTTAGAGATGGAAACGGGAAATCATGGCGCAGCAAAAATAATAAGCACCGGAATAAAGAAGACAACCCGAACAGCACAACAGTAAACGCCGGATTCAGAAGCTCTCGGCCAGGTTAGCAAAAGCCGCCCTCTAAAGGCGCTAGAGATGAACTGTCCAGCCTAAACAAAATTCTGGACCAAATATGTCAGATCCATAGCACCCCTGGTAAACCCGCTAATCATACCCACAGAGACTGTTGGGTCTTCAAGCAGTCCGGCAAGCTCAACGCCGTACACAAGGGGGAGGATACACCAAGCGAAGACGAGGATGAGCCTGGGGAACAAAAGAAATTTCCACCAGAAGTCAAAACAGTAAACGTGTTACACGTGATCAAGGGGAGAAACAAAGCGGCACTCCCAGAGAAATATGCCCAAGGGCCTATCACCGCGGAGTCCTACCACTGGTCCTCTCAACCGATCACTTTCGGCCATCGGGATTACTCAGCAAGTATCCTGCGTGCAGGATGGGCTGCCTTGGTATTAGACCCAATAATTGACGGATACCACTTCACACGAGTCCTGATGGACGGTGGCAGCAGTCTAAACCTGATATATCAGGACACAATCCGCAAAATGGGGATAGACCCAACAAAAATTTGCCACAACAATACTACCTTTAAAGGAGTAACGCCAGGCCCAGGGGCTCATTGCATGGGCTCCCTACTACTAGAGGTTATATTCAGCTTCCCCGATAACCTCTGTAGCGAAAATTTAACCTTCCACATTGCTCCGTTCCAAAGTGGCTATCAAGCACTACTTGGACGCGAAGCTTTCGCTCGCTTTAATGCAATACCGCATTACGCTTCCCTCGTGCTTAAGATGCCCGATCCACATGGCATCATTACAGTAGATGGAAATATCGAGCGGTTCCTGCGCGCCGAAGAGAGTGTGGCTGCCTCGGCAGCCGCACACTAAAACGGCCTCACCAACTAAAGCATTCGACAGGTCATCAAGACTACGGACACGGTTAGACGAGTCCGAAGCAGCTATATGTAATTCATACAGGTTTGATGGCCACACCCCTATTAGAAATACAAGGGGCTCAATGCGCGCAGACAAGTGGCAATTTTTACTCATCTTGAATTATACATGGTTTCTTTAAACCTACCTTTTTGCATGACAACTTTTCACCTAAGTTCCTCTCTTTTACAGATGACCACGTGCTACACCCGTCCAGGATACGGCACAATGGAGACACAGGCGCAGACGTGCAACAGGGACCCGTTCCAAGGATTCTTTTTAGATTAAGACCCTGCGTCAACCTTTTTTACTGTCTCTTGTTGATACACATCCCTCGGATTCTCAGTATAATTGAGAAGGATGCTGACGTCTTGGCATGTGGCCACGTCAGAATAATGCACGTACCTAGACACCAGGGGCTTCTTACAAAGGGCACTATTTAGGCCCGGTTTATACCATAAAGACCGAATACCTTAGGAGTGTTCGGCGTCGCGAGTTTGGCCTTATATGCATTAGCTCCGAATCATGTCTTTGGTCAAATGTTGGGTTTGCCCGGCTCCTGTGTTTTGCTGCCTTACGTTTCGCTCTGTCGGCTAGGGTGGCACCAGGAGAACTACTGCGATTGTGCCCCGGGTCATCCGGACGAGCACCTCAGTAGAGAAAGCCGAAAACTGACTGTCATGATATAGCGTGAGACTGGTCAACCACTCGATGACCTATCAGAATGTTAGAATTCCTCCGCCTTAACGAAGGGTCGTTTCCCAGCCAGGCATGTACGCACCCCGAATTCGGGAGAGTGCGGAGCCACCAGGGGCTATATAGTAGCCCCACCGTCAAACTCCTATGGCTAAGTGAAAGTGTTAAAGCATTATAGTCTGGTTGCCTCATTCGCTACGCTACCACCTCCTTAATAGGACCAAGACGTTGGGTTAAGTGTGAACACGCGTCTTCTGCGAACACCTCCGCATTATATGCGTGGGGGTTGAAGCCAACGACTGCAATCTTTCAGGTTATATACATATATACATGAACGGCCGCACAGGAGGCATCATATTACTTCCAGGCAAAAGTATAATTACAGCCTTAATAAATTTCATAAAAACATTGTGTTTACAATGGGAATACATGTCACTCAAACATAATATTCTTCGAGCACTGGGCCTCTATCAAACGAGCATCCTCGAGAACTTCTTCGAAATAGTGCTCGGCAGCCACTCGGCCTATGGCCGAACCCTGCGCCGCAACAGTGGTAGCATCCATCTCCGCCTAGTATGCTTTGACATGGGCAAGGGCCATCCGTGAGCCTTCTATACACATCAACCTCTTCATCACACTGATGCACGACACCGCTCCAAGGAACTGTTGCACTAAGCCGAAATAGCTGTTCGGCTTCGGTTTTTCTGGCCATAGATGATCTACGACGGACATCATGGCGAGTCCGGACAATGTATTGAGTTCGGCCCATTCGGCTAGCTGATCAGTCAAGGGAAGTGGACGCTCTGGAACGTTAAATTGCGACCAGAATAGCTTGTCCACTTCGCGATCTGTTTGATCTCGAAAGTATTCGGCCGCATCGACAGCGCTCGCCGCCAAGTCCATATATGCGTCTGCCAAACTCCACAGCCGATCCAGAGGGGCATACCGCGGATCTCCGAACTTCCTCCGTGGCATAAAGGGCTTCCCAGCCGCAATATCCCCGGCTTCACGCAGATCCTCCTTCTTCACCCTCATAGCTGAGCGGGTGTCTTTGCTCGCCATCGTGGCCTTTTCAAGGTCCGACGCCTTCGCTCGGTTTTCTTCTTCAAGGAACTGGCAACAGTCGGCCGTGTCTTTTAACTTTACAACCATCTTGGCCATCTTCTCTTTGCTCTCACAATGCATGGCCTTCTCAGCTCTCAACTCTTCGACCGCCTTCAAAGCATCCGCATTACTACTCCTTGCTTGTTCTTTGGCTCGGGCAAGTTCCGCCCGAAGGGTCTCCACGGTGGCAGCTCCATCTGCAGTCACAACATATTAAAGATACTGGCATCATGCTGCTCTTACTATGTGACATTCACCAGAAAACATTACTTACCCTGTGCCTCGTCAAGCCGCTTGTTAACAAGCTCGATGTCGGCATCTGCCGCATCCAGTTGCCGCTTTAGCTCAGCAAACTCATTAGTCCGGCTAGCCACCGGAGCTTCCACCACCTGCACATAAAGGCGGTTTGGTTATTACCTGGGACTACAATCCTCTGTTCGCCGCCGTTCTCGACGGCAACCAGAGTCTCAGGGGCTACTATCTACACAGGGCACACCTAAAAATGTGCGATACTATCAAAAAGTATTTCATTTCACGTACCTCAAAGCCCGTCAGTAGACTCATAAAGGCTTCATGCAATCCGCTTTTGGCGGAAGAAATTCTTTCCATCACCGTACCCATCAACGTACGGTGTTCTTTTGAGATGGCCGCTCGCTCCAACAGCTCCCTTATTACGTCCGACCGCATACCAGACGGTGCCGGACTCTTCTGTTTGCTCTCTTCGAGAGCCGGACGCTGGGGACTTCGGGTGACTATAGGATTATCTTCTGGCCTCACCGGATTCGGAGAGGCCCTCCATGAAGACACTTCAAGGTTGCTTGCTTCTTGAGCGGGGGAGTCCGGGGGAGGCGTTTCACTCTCCATCATCTTTGGAAGAAGATCCCCCGAAGACGAGCTCTGCTGAGAAGGGCTAAGATCTGAACTGCAAGATAAATGCTTCGGTTATTTTCCTCAGAGGTAAGGCAGAATATCTTCACTATTAAAGTACTTTTTGATTACTTACAACTCGTTAGAGGGCAGATCCCCCCGCGGACTTTGTGCGGCAAGAGCACCCTCCAAGGTAGGACCCTCTGGTGGAGATTTCTTCTCCCGTTTGGAAACCTTGGTTTCCAGATCTTCAGAGGTAGTCCTCTTCCTTCCCCGGGGTGAGAGAATGTCAGATTCCTCCTCTTGGTTATCCTCCCTCACGGAGGCGCCCATTCCCTCGGTCGGAATAGGTAGCGGTGGAGGCCCGCTTTCGCCCTCTTTATTCCCCCCTTTATCTTCCTTTGAGGGCTCCGGGCAAGGTGCTAGCTCGAGCATCTTTTCCAGTACCGGATTTTCCAAACCCTCAGGAAGGGGGGCCGAACACCGAATCATCTTCGCCTTTGTTAGCCAGTCCTGGTCAAAGAGCAATTTCTCAGAATGACGTCATGATAAATGAAAGACGGTGTGTTCGGGTAGAGGATTACTTACTTGGTCGACGGTACGGTTGCTGCTCAGGCCCACGTCCTCGGTAGTGTCCGGACACTCTATTTGGGGTCCGAAGAATGATTTATACATCTCCTCGTGCGTCAGGCCGAGGAAATTCTGAATAGTGTGCGGTCCTTCTGGGTTGAACTCCCACATGCGGAGGGGTCGGCGTTTGCATGGCTGGATTCGTCAAACCAGCATGACTTGCACCACCATAACCAGACTGAAATCTCCTTTGAAGAGATCTTGAATGCGGCTCTGTAGTACAGGCACGTCCTTGGCTGGACCCCAGCTCAGCCCTTTGCTAATCCATGACATCAGTTGTGGTGGAGGGCCTGAGTGGAAAGCAGGGGCAGCCGCCCACTTGGCACTTCTGGGAGCTATGATGTAAAACCACTCCTGTTGCCATAATCTGGACACCTCTGGAATGGAACCCTTTGGCCATGGAGCTCCAGCAATCTTGCTTATTAATGCGCCTCCACACACTACATGCTGCCCTCGACCATCTTCGGCTTCATGTCAAAGGTCTTGAGCCACAGGCCGAAGTGAGGGGTAAAGCGGAGGAAGGCCTCACATATGACAATAAATGCTGAGATGTGGAGAAAGGAGTCCGGAGCTAGATCGTGGAAATCTAGCCCGTAATAGAACATCAAACCCCTAACGAAGGGATTCAGAGTGAGGCCTAGACCTCGGAGGAAGTGGGAGATGAACATGACGCTCTTGTCGGGTTCGGGAGTAGGGATGACCTGCCCTCGGGTGGGCAGCCTATGTGAAATTTCGGCGGTCAGGTATCTGGCCTCCCTCAACTTCTTGATATCCTCTTCCATAATGGAGGAGGGCATCCACCGGCCTTGAAGGCTAGATCCGGACATGATTGAAGGTCCAAAGTACCTGACCTGGGCTTTGGGTGTTAGAACTCGAGGCGGGGGAAGGATTCGATTGAGCACGGGAGGGAAAAAAGTAAAAGCCTTGTCCCTTTATAAAGAGGGTGAATATCAAGAGTCCTCTCCGTAGCCGTTTGGGACTTGCCTATAGAGTCCTGGATACGGTTGGGTTACCCACGACCGTATTGATGAGAATCCCGTAATTAGGGGAACATGATCTCTGCTTTGACAAGACGTGTCAAGAAACCGCCTCACGTTATGTGTGGAGCTGGTTAAAGAAAAACGGTTCGAATAATCACCGAGCCATGGCATGATGTCATGTTGCCAAAACGTGTCAGTAGACTAGACTTGTCGAAATGTTATTCTCTCTACGGTGGTATGTGGACTTGTTTTACAGAGCCGGACACTATCCTTGTGTTCAAAAATCTTCCAGGGAGTATTTGGAGAAGAACCCGCCTTGCAATGCCGAAGACAATACTGCGCGCTGGACTCATCGTCATTGAAGCCTGGTTCAGGGGCTACTGAGGGAGTCCTGGATTAGGGGGTCTCCGGACAGCCGGACTATATCCTTTGGCCAGACTGTTGGACTATGAAGATACAAGATTGAAGACTTCGTCCTGTGTCCGGATGGGACTCTCCTTGGTGTGGAAGGCAAGCTTGGCAATACGGATATGTAGATCTCCTTCCTTGTAACTGACTTTGTGTAACCCTAGCCCCCTCCGGTGTCTATATAAACCGGAGGCTTTTAGTCCGTAGGACAACATACAACCATACCATAGGCTAGCTTCTAGGGTTTAGCCTCTCCGATCTCGTGGTAGATCTACTCTTGTACTACCCATATCATCAATATTAATCAAGCAGGACGTAGGATTTTACCTCCATCAAGAGGGCCCGAACCTGGGTAAAACATTGTGTCCCCTGCCTCCTGTTACCATCCGCCTTAGATGCACAGTTTGGGACCCCCTACCCGAGATCCGCCGGTTTTGACACCGACACCTCCCTTGATAGGATCATCACGGAGGTCCGATTCTTCACCGATGCCCTATGGGCGGGTCTGGTTCCCCCCTATTCCGCCTTCTTCAATGTGGTGCTCTCCCATTATCAGATCCGCATGATGCACCTTGGTCCGGAGTCCATTACTCTTCTGGCTGTCTTTGCTTTTGTTTGTGAGGCGATGATAGCCATTCCTCCATCTGTTGCCCTGCTGCGCCACTTCTTTTCCTTGCGCCTGAGCGACCCCACTCAGTGCTCAGGGTGTGTGAGCTTCTTCACCGTGCCAGAGACGGCCGCTTCAGGGATCGACTTCGGCCTTCCTTCTCCTGAGGCCAAGTTCAGAGAGCGGTGGCTGTACGTGGACGTCGGAGTGCCCAACCCTTTGCTCTCGCACCCGACCTCGCCTGCTGTTCCCAACCCAGGCTGGGATCATGAGGTGCTCAAGAGCCCCCGGCTCGCCTTCATCTGGTGCCGCTTTCAGAGCTTGAGGGTGCTCAATGTGTCAGCGCCCAAGGTGGTGAAGGAGTTCCTCCAATGTCGCATTGCTCCTCTCCAACGCCACTCTCGCCGGATGTGGGACTTTGCGGGGCATAGAGACTGCATGCGGCTTCAGGAGGGGGACTTGGCACCTGAAGTGCTGCGGACAGTGCTCAGGGTCTTGACTGGCGATCCTTCCCCAGGCAGCCTTCGGAGCAATGATGTCCTCTTGTATCTTTGCTCTGGCAGGGCAGATTTTTTGAGGCAGATGCCCAACTTCGATGAGTGGGTACTGCGCCTGGCTGGCTTCACGGGCCCCGCGAGAACCCAGCCGCCGTGGTTGCTTTCCCTCCTGCCCACAGCGGTCCTTCCTCGGGCATCAGGGCGGGGAGACGAGAACCGGCGGAAGTTGAGGCGACCGATGTTGAGGTGTCGGCGCCGCGAGAAGCCTCGAAGGCGGCGTCTCCCGAGGCCCGCCCTGGAGCGGCGGCAGGTGCGGAGTCGCGGCCTATGGTTCCTGAGGCCGGGGCTCCCGAGGCCCCAGTCGTTCCTCGCGAGGCGACGCCTGATGGCGCCCCCCAGGCTGACTCCTCCAGCGCTGATTATCTTGATGCCTCTTCCGCACGAGAGGCCGACCCCTGCGCCGAGCGCTTTGGTCGGTTCCGTGTAAACTTCGTGGCCCTCCGCAAGAGAAAGGAGGCATTGGGTGGCGACGACCGCCCCTGCCGCTTGTTGAAGCGCAGGAAGTACTTTTCCATGGACGAGTTAGTCTTCTTCTTTCTTTGCTCATTTACTTTGCTATCCATGCGACTGATTGTGGCCCTTCCAGGTCCTGCCTGCGAGACTCGCCGAGCCAGCCCGGGAGCCATCCCCCCAAGCTTCGCCTTCTCTGCTGGCCCCGGGCTTGCCGAGCTCGAGCGGCACCCCTGCTGCCAGACCGGTTGGTGGAGTGGACCGTTCCATAGGGCACCTCGAGCCTGCGCGCCCGCTGTCCTTTCTTCATGAGTCCTCCTGGGCACATCCGGCTTGCCCCGCGTTCCTCCTCTGATCATAGATGGTGAATGGCTAAAGTCTGTCTTTGGTTCCTCCTCCGTGGGTGGACCGATGCCAGGCCGGATTCCCAAAGAGGTCTGTTCAGCGATGGCTAGGGCGCCAGCCCCCAGCTCCGCGCCGGGAGGGGGCTTTCCGCCTCGTGGCCCTCAGCATGCTCCGGTGGAAGAGGGTGATGCGGATGACGTGCTTAGGCGCGTCCGGGAGCGACGCGCCCTTTCATGAAGAGTTCCTCCAGAGGGCGGCGGATGCGGTGAGCCAGATCGGGGCAGAGCTTGCTGATGAGGATGCGCACCTCGAGGCCGAAGGTTTGCGCCTTGCTGAGGAGAGGCGCAAACTAAAGGTAGCCGTCGCCCTCGCGCGTCACCAACGTGATCTCGACAACGCGAAGGCTGAAGCGTCACTGGTAGCTTCGCGGGAGGCCTGCTCGTAGGCCGTTGAGGAGGCTCAGGAGGCAGACCGACGGCGCAAGGATGCGGAGGAGCATGCACGGGAGCTCCAAGCCTGGAGCAACTCCCTGGAGCAGCAAGTGGAACTGCACCAGGCGACCCTTGAGTCGATGGGGGGGCCTCTGTTGACCGGGCGGAGCTTCTGAAGCGCGAGGAGGCGCTGATGCTGGAGGCCGCCGAGTGCAATCTTGACCTTGAGCGGTTGGAGACGAGGGAGCGCCTGGTGGCTCGGGCAGAGGATGACGTTGCCGCGCGTGAAGCCCGGGCCCAGGAAGAAGTCGATCGCTGCGTGGCGGAGGCTCGCTCGGCCTTCGAGCGTGAATACGAGATGAGGTTGGGGCTGATCAGGGCCGAGGCTGAGCACAGGACCACAGCCCTCAGGGCCAAACTGGCCGAAGCGACGCGGCATGTGGACTCCTCCGTAGCCGCCCTCAGCGCGGCACAGGCGGAGTTGTCCTCTTCTCGGGCCAAGCAGCTTCTTCTCCAATAGAGGGTTGATGACGCCGAGGCCGTCGCGCAGCGGAATGAGGACGAGATCCATCGGCGGCGGGTTCTGAAGCGTGAGCATGCCCCCATGCTTCAAACGCTCAGAGAAAGGGCCAACACAGCTTTGGGCAGCATTTGCAAGGCTGTCGCTAAGGAGCCGCACGAGGTCAACTACGCCGGCAACCTCTAGTTTTTCACCGATGTGGTGACGCTTCTGGAGAACCGCTCCGAAAGGTCCCGTTCGCTTGTCGAAGAGAGGAGCCTAGCCTTGCTCGGGCATGCATTCTCCCGCGTCTTCAGCTATCTACTGGGCAGGGACCCCCACTTCGACTTTGACGCTGCCATCGCACCCATGCCCATAGCCGTCCGGGGTAACCTGGTGCGATGGGTGGAGGACAATGTGGACGCCCTCGTCAGGGCCTTTGCGTCTGATGATGACGGCGTGGTCATGGCCGCCAATGAAGGCGGTGTTGTGGACGAGCCTGGCGCTGATAGAGATGCTGACGGCGGCGGCGGCAATGTCAACGAGGCCAGTGATGCCTCCGAGGATGCCCAAGAAGACGCGGTGAGTGATATGTCCGACAGACCGCATGTCACCACTGTTTAACCTGCACGAAGAAGGTTCGGGCTTGGCCCTGAAGAATGTAAGAGCATTTTGGGAGGGGAAGCCCCTCATGTAAAGGTTTGCAATTAGTACCCTGGTAAGTATAACGTTGCGCGTGAACTTAGCCGCTGGCCCGGTGATGGGTCAGCTGACTTGTGTACCTTCTGACCCCGACGAGTCCCGAGCGGGCCTGCGGGGGCCGCCGCACCTCGGGTGTCTTCTGATTAACTTGTAGATTCCATGACAAAAACCTCCGGAAAGGGCGCGGTGATAGCGGTCCTGGTTGTAAACGTGCCTGGCCCGGCCCGGCTCGCGAGGGGCTCGCGAGGGGGGGGGCAGCCAATGCTAACTTTGGACGCAAAGCCGAAACCAGAATGCGAGAGATTGCTCGAACGAGACTAAACACCCCTTCCCCCAAACACACGCAAGCATCGAGCTCAAATCCAACTTAAATCCAAATCGAAGAACTTTGTCAACAAGGAAAGGCAAAAGCAAAAGGCCGCGTCCGGCACCTAGTCTAGTCTTCGACGTCATCTCACCAGTGCGGAGCTAAGTGCTGCCACTGGGCGTGGGCGAGAGCCCCCGAGGCCCGAGGGCGGCTCTCCGGAGACTCCGGGGCATGTACAACCCACTCATTATTACGTGAGAGTGTCACGGACTGCGAGCTTCACAGGCACTGGGCCTTCTTCACAGGTACTAGCCTTGCTTCATATCGCCAGACGAGGGTCCCGCCTTGCGCCTCACTCTGCCGCCATCGACGGCGAGCGGAAACCAAGGACGACGCCAATGGGGCAAAGCGGTCGCCAGCGGTTCCCCCGACGACCACGAGTCCCCTGCCGGGGGCAGGCTCTGGGGTACCTCCCCAGCAGGGGGCCTACCTCCTGAGAACGCCTTGCTCCGACTGCCGTGGGGACGAACCCGAATCTCAGCCCCTCTCCTGCAGCCCCCTACGCCCTCCTCTTGAGGGGTATGAGGCTGCAGAATTGGGGCAGCCACCTGCTGCGGCGACTTGTATCTCCTGCGACCCATGGTTAGCATAAGCTTGCTCCTGGGGGGTGAGTGGTACCTGATAGTTGCTGCCGCCAGTGCGGTTGTCGAGGCTCTCCTGGGGTTCCTGAAAGAGCTCAGCTCCTGGCGTCTCCTCGCCCCAGCCTGGCCCGAGGAATGAGCCATGATCTTCTTCCAGTGCGCACCCCTGTCCATCATGCGGGGCACATAAGCTTCTGGGGCCACCGCCCCGTGCGCCTCGCCGTAGTGCCCCGCAAGCCATGCAGCCTGGCTTGGAGCGCCGTCTTGGGGGTGATGGCGCAGCGGTCCGCCAGAGCCAAAGGCCGCAGTGTGCACCCCTTCGCTGGCCTGAGAAGAGGCCAACGTGACTTGTCGCGTGATCAAAGCTGGAAACAATGAACAACACAAGGGACACGAGGTTTATACTGGTTCGGGCCACAGTTGTGGTGTAATACCCTACTCCAGTGTGTGGTGTGGTGGATTGCCTCAGGGGCTGATGATGAATAGTACAAGGGAAGAAAACCTTGCGAGAGGTGTTCTTGATCTGGTGCGATGAACTACTTGGGTGAGTTTAGTCGCCGCTCACTCTCTCTGCTAGGGCTCTATCAGATCTCTCTATGTGTCGATGTCTCTCCCCCCTTTCCCCTCATTTTTGCTCTCTGTGGTGGCTAGCTCTGTTTATAGAGGGCCTGGGCCTCTCCCCAAATAATGAGCAGGAAGGGCGCCAACAATTGGCCAGTTTGAAGGGGAACATCTAGTACAAGTTATCTTGACCAAAGGTGGTCTTCGGCTGCCAAAAGCACTGGTGATGACGCTATCTTAGGCTCCACGGTGACCTCCGTCTTGCCGCTCTGCTGGTCTTGGTCTCGTTGCACCGGAATGGCAACCTTTGCCCGATGCCTTGGCCTGTGCTTGCCCCCTTTGCACCAAAGGGAAACAAGGACACTGCGCAGGCCGGCGCCCGCCTGGTTTACATCGTCATGGCTTGGGTCACGGGCGCCTCGCGAGGTACCCTCTGCCTTGATCTCTCTGCCTCCTCGTGAGCCTGCCTGATGAGGCTGCCTCTGAGGAAGCTTCCTGTCGTCCGCCCCGCGAGGCTTGGCCCCTCGCGAGGGTCTTGAGCTTGATCTAATGAAGATGGGCCGCGCTGGGCCCCCACTTGAGCCACGCCGCAGGCCGCAGGCAGGCAAGTCTGGGAACCCCCGTTCCCAGAACGCCGACACAAGGTTCCGCCTCGTGGTGGCGGAGTTTCGTCCTAGAAGATGGCTTATGATTTTTTCCCATCGAAAGAGTCCATATAGCAGAAAATGGTCACCGGAGGGCCACTAGGGGGCCCACAAGGTAGGGGGCGCGCCTAGGGGGGTAGGGCGCGCCCCCACCCTTGTGGGCAGGGTGTGGCCCCCGGTGAAGTTCTTGCGCTCAATGTTTTTTATATATTTGGAAAACATCATCCATGAAGTTTCAGGACTTTAGGAGCTATGCAGAATAGGTCTCTAATATTTGCTCCTTTTCCAGCCAGAATCCCAGCTGCCGGCATTCTCCCTCTTTATGTAAACCTTGTAAAATAAGAGAGAATAGGCATAAGTATTGTGACATAATGTGTAATAACAGACCATAATGCAATAAATATTGATATAAAAGCATGATGTAAAATGGATGTATCAAATATCTTGCTGCAATTTAATTTATTTGGCATTCGATCTATCAATATTTACAACTCTCTTCCGTCCACGTGCCTTCTGGCGCCATTACCCGAAAGGGATTGACAACCCCTTTAACATGTCGGATTGCGAGTGGTTGTTATTTGTGTGTAGGGGCTGTTTACGATGTATTGCTTGGTTCTCCTACTGGTTTGATAACCTTGGTTTCATATATGAGGGAAATACCTACCGCCGATGTGCTGCATCACCCCTTCCTCCTTGGGGAAAAACTGACGTAGCTTCAAGCGACATCAAAAGGAATTTCTGGCGCCGCTTGATGACCCACAAGTATAGGGGATCTATCGTAGTCCTTTCGATAAGTAAGAGTGTCGAGCCCAACAAGGAGCAGAAGGAAATTATAAGCGGTTTTTAGCAAGGTATTCTCTGCAAGCACTGAAATAATAGGTAACAAATAGTTTTGTGATAGGATAATTTGTAACGAGTAACAAGTAACAAAAGTAAATAAAGTGCAGCAAGGTGGCCCAATCCTTTTTGTAGCAAAGGAAAAGCCTGGACAAACTCTTATATGATGTAAAGCGCTCCCAAGGACACATGGGAATATCGTCAAGCTAGTTTTCATCACGTTCATATGATTCACGTTCGGTACTGTGATAATTTGGTATGTGGGTGGACGGGTGCTTGGTTGCTTCCCTTACTTGGACAAACATCCCACTTATGATTAACCTCTATTGCAAACATCCGCAACTACAACAAAAGTATTAAGGTAAACCTAACCATAGCATGAAACATATGGATCCAAATCAGCCCCTTACGAAGCAACGCATAAACTAGGGTTTGAGCTTCTGTCACTCTAGCAACCCATCATCTACTTATTACTTCCAAAAGCCTTCCTCTAGGCCCAAATAATGGTGAAGTGTCATGTTGTAGATGTTCACATAACACCACTAGAGGAGAGACAACATACATCTCATCAAAATATCGAACGAATACCAAACTCACATGACTACTAATAGCAAGACTTCTCCCATGTCCTCAGGAACAAACGTAACTACTCACAAAGCATATTCATGTTCATAATCAGAGGGGTATTAATATGCATATAGGATCTGAACATATGATCTTCCACCAAATAAACCAAGCTACTAACTACAGACCCGAAGGTCTACAAAGAACTACTCACACATCATCGGAGAGGCACCAATGGAAGTGGTGAACCCCTCCATGATGGTGTCTAGATTAGATCTGGTGGTTTTAGACTCTGCGGCGGCTGGATGAATATTTCATCAACTCCCCTAGGCTTTTGGGAATATTTGGGTATTTATAGAGAAAAGAGACGGTCCGAGGGGCACCCGAGGTGGGTACAACCCACCAGGGCCCGCCTGGGTCTCCTGGCACGCCCTGGTGGGTTGTCCCCTCCTCGAACTCCCCCAGGTGCAACCAGGGCCCAATATCTTCCATCTCATTGCTACCTCTTGAGCGTGCGTGGTTTTCCCTTGAAAAGGAAAGGGTGATGCAGCAAAGTAGCGTAAGTATTTCCCTCAGTTTTTGAGAACCATGGTATCAATCCAGTTGGAGACTACACGCAAGTCGCCTAGTACCTGCACAAACAAATAAGAACCTTACAACCAACACGATAAAGGGGCTGTCAATCACTTCACGGACACTTACAAAAGTGAGATCTGGTAAAGATAATAAGATAAATATTTTTGGTATTTTTGTATAGATTTGAAAATAAAGATTGCAAAATAAATAGTAACCTAGAATTATAGATTGGAAACTTATATGATGTAAAGTAGACCCGAGGGCCATAGGTTTCACTAGTGGCTTCTCTCAGGATAGCATATATTACGGTGGGTGAACAAATTACTGTCGAGCAATTGATAGAAAACGCATAGTTATGAGAATATCTAGGCATGATCATAAACATAGGCATCACATCCGCGTCAAGTAGACCGAAACGGTCCTGCATCTACTACCATTACTCCACACATCGACCGCTATCCCGCATGCATCTAGAGTATTAAGTTCATAAGAACAGAGTAACGTGTTAGGCAAGATGACATGATGTAGAGGGATAAACTCAAGAAATATGATATAAACCCCATCTTGTTAACCTCGATGGCAATAATACAATACATGCCGTGCTGCCCCTACTGTCACTGGGAAAGGACACCGCAAGATTGAACCCAAAGCTAAGCACTTCTCCCATTGCAAGAAAGATCAATCTAGTAGGCCAAACCAAACTGATAATTCGAAGAGACTTGCAAAGATATCAAATCATGCATATAAGAATTCAGAGAAGAATCAAATATTGTTCATAGATAATCTTCATCATAAACCCACAATTCATCGAATCTCGGCAAACACACCGCAAAAAGAATTACATCGAATATATCTCCAAGAACATCGAGGAGAATGTTGTATTGAGAACCAAAGAGAGAGAAGAAGCCATCTAGCTAATAACTATGGACCCGAAGGTCTGTGGTAAACTACTCACACATCATCGGAGAGGCTACGGTGTTGATGTAGAAGCCCTCCGTGATCGAATCCCCCTCCGGCAGATCGCCGGAAAAGGTCCCCAGATGGGATCTCGCGGGTATAGAAGGTTGCGACGGTGGAAAAGTGGTTTTGTGGATCCCCTAGATGTTTTCAGGGTATAAGAGTATATATAGGCGAAAGAAGTAGGTCGGTGGAGCTACAAGGGGCCCATGAGGGTGGGGGCGCGCCGCCCTACCTCTTGGTCGCCTTGTTGCTTCCTTGACCTCCACTCCAAGTCTCCTGGATTGCGTTTGTTTCAAAAAAGATCCTCGCGAAGGTTTCATTCTATTTGGATTCCGTTTGATATTTCTTTTCTACGAAACACGGAAATAGACAAAAAACAGCAATTTGCACTGGGCCTTCGGTTAATAGGTTAGCCCCAAAAAATAATATAAAAGTGCATAATAAAGCCCATTAAACATCCAAAACAGATAATATAATAGCATGGAACAATCAAAAATTATAGATACGTTGGAGACGTACCAAGCATCCCCAAGCTTAATTCGTGCTCGTCCTCAAGTAGGTAAATGATAAAAACAGATATTTTGATGTGGAATGCTACCTAACATAATTTTCAATATAATTTTCTTTATTTTGGCAGGAATATTCAGATCCAAAAGATTCAAGAAAAAGTTTAATATTGACATAAAAACAATAATACATCAAGCATACTAACCAAGCAATTATGTCTTCTAAGATAACATGGCTAAAGAAAGCTATCCCTACAAAATCATATAGTCTGGCTATGCTCTATCTTCATCACACAAAATATTTAAATCATGCACAACCCCGATGACAAGCCAAGCAATTGTTTCATACTTTTGATGTTGTCAAACTTTTTCAATCTTCACGCAATACATGAGCGTGAGCCATGGATATAGCACTATAGGTGGAATAGAATGGTGGTTGTGGAGAAGACAAAAAGGAGAAGATAGTCTCACATCAACTAGGCGTATCAACGGGCTATGGAGATGCCCATCAATAGATACCAATGTGAGTGAGTAGGGATTTCCATGCAACGGATGCACTAGAGCTATAAGTATATGAAATCTCAACAAAAGAAACTAAGTGGGTGTGCATCCAACTTGCTTGCTCATGAAGCCCATCATTGGAATATACAAGCCAAGTTATATAATGAAAAATTCCCACTAGTATATGAAAGTGACAACATAACAGACTCTCTATCATGAAGACCATGGTGCTACTGTGAAGCACAAGTGTGGAAAAAGGATAGTAGCATTTCCCCTTCTCTCTTTTTCTGTCATTTTTTTATTTGGGCCTTTTCCTTTTTTATGGCCTCTTTTTTTTCTTTCTTTATTTTTCATCCGGACTCTCATCCTGGCTTGTGGGGGAATCATAGTCTCCATCATCCTTTCCTCACTGGGACAATGCTCTAATAATTATGATCATCACACTTTTATTTACTTACAACTCAAGAATTACAACTCGATACTTAGAACAAAATATGACTCTATGTGAATGCCTCCGGCGGTGTACCGGGATGTGCAATGAATCAAGAGTGACATGTATGAAAAATTATGAACGGTGGCTTTGCCACAAATACGATGTCAACTACATGATCATGCAAAGCAATATGACAATGATGGAGCGTGTCATAATAAACGAAATGGTGGAAAGTTGCATGGCAATATATCTCGGAATGGCTATGGAAATGCCATAATAGCTAGCTATGGTGGTTGTTTTGAGGAAGGTAAATGGTGGGTTTATGGTACCGGCGAAAGTTGCGCGGTACTAGAGAGGCTAGCAATGGTGGAAGGGTGAGAGTGCGTATAATCCATGGACTCAACATTAGTCATAAAGAACTCACATATTTATTTCAAAAATTTATTATTTATCGAAACGAAGTATTACGCGCATGCTCCTAGGGGGATAGATTGGTAGGAAAAGACCATCGCTCATCCTCGACCGCCACTCATAAGGAAGACAATCAAAAAATAAATCATGCTCCGAATTCATCACATAACGGTTCACCATACGTGCATGCTACGGGAATCACAAATTTTAACACAAGTATCTCTCAAATTCACAACTACTCAACTAGTATGACTCTAATATCACCATCTTCATATCTCAAAATAATCATCAAGTATCAAACTTCTCATAGTATTCAATGCACTTTATATGAAAGTTTTTATTATACCCATCTTGGATGCCTATCATATTAGGACTAATTTGTTAACCAAAGCAAATTACCATGCTGTTCTAAAAGACTCTCAAAATAATATAAGTGAAGCATGAGAGATCAATAATTTCTATAAAATAAAACCACCACCGTGCTCTAAAAAGATATAAGTGAAGCACTAGAGCAAAATTTACCTAGCTCAAAAGATATAAGTGAAGCACATAGAGTATTCTAATAAATTCCAATTCATGTGCGTCTCTCCAAAAGGTGTGTACAGGAAGGAAGATTGTGGTAAACTAAAAAGAAAAGACTCAAATCATACAAGACGCTCCAAGCAAAACACATATCATGTGGTGAATAAAAATATAGTCTCAAGTAAAGTTACCGATAGATGAAGACGAGAGAGTGGATGCCTTCCGGGTCATCCCCAAGCTTTGGATTTTGGGTTTCCTTGAATTTTACCTTGGGGTGCCTTGGGCATCCCCATGATTAGGCTCTTTCCACTCCTTGTTCCAAAATCCATCAAATCTTTACCCAAAAACTTGAAAACTTGAAAACACAAAACTCAACAAAAAATCTCATGAGCTCTGTTAGTATAAGAAAACAAACCACCACTTTAAGGTACTGTAATGAACTCATTATTTATTTATATTGGTGTTAAACCTACTGTATTCCAACTTCATTATGGTTCATACCCCCCGATACTAGCCATAGATTCGTCAAAATAAGCAAACAACACACGAAAAACAGACTAGTCTGTAATAATCTGTAGGTTTCTAATACTTATGTAACTCCAAAAATCCTGATAAATTAGGAAGTCCTAAATAATTTGTATACTGATCTACTGCAATTGGAATTTTTATTTTATAACTCTGTGGTAAAAAATGAAAATTATTCTCGTGAGTGCAAATTTTCTGTTTTTTTCAGCAAGATCAAACAACAATCATCCAAGAAGATCCTAAGGCTTTACTTGGCACAAACACTAACTAAACATAAAAAAGATAATCATAACAGAGGATAGATGATTTATTTATTACTAAACAGGAACAAAAAGCAAGGAACAAAAATAAAATTGGCTTGCCTCCCAACAACCGCTATCGTTTAACGCCCCTGGCTAGGCATTGATAATTTCAATGATGCTCACATGAAAGACAAGAAGCACAAAGAGAGCATCATGAAACACGTGACAAACACATCTAAGTCTAACATACTTCCTATGCATAGGCATCTTATAGGCAAACAAATTATCATAGCAAGCAAAAACTAGCATATTCAAGGAAACGGAAAGAGACAATAGCAATCTCAACATAACGAGAGGTAATTTAGTAACATGAAAATTTCTACAATCATATTTTCCTCTCTCATAATAATTACATGTGGGATCATAAGCAAATTCGAAAAAATAGCTATCACATGAAATATTTTCAACACGATCCACATGCATGCAAAGTTGACACTCTTCCAAAATAGTGGGATTAACATTAACTAAAGTCATGAACTCTCCGAACCCAGTTTTATCAAAAACTTCGTAAGATTGAACATTATCCAAGTATGTGGGATCTAAAGTTGACACTCTTCCAAACCCACTTTCAGTATTATTGCAAACATTATTATCAATCTCATATTCATCATGGGGCTTAAATAAATTTTCAAGATCATAAGAAAAGTCACCTCAATCATGATCATTGTAACAAGTAGTAGACATAGCAAACTAGCATCCCCAAGCTTAGGGTTTTGCATATTATTAGCACAATTTACATCAATATAATTTTTAATAAAATCACTGCAATCATGCTTTTTATTCAGAGATCTATCCTGAATCGCTTCATAAAATAATTCATCACACTTTTCAGATTCACGAATTTCAGGCAAAACCACATAAAGATAACCTAGTGCACTCAACTCACTAGCAATAGGTTCATCATAATTGGATCTCTTAAAGAGATTAGCAAATGTATGAGGATCCATAAACTTTTAGCAAGCGAAGATGCAAGCAAAAAGAAGGTACATGGTAACACAAGCAAACAAAAGATCGAACGAAAGAGGGGCGAATAAAACGACAAAGGTGAAGTGGGGGAGAGGAAAACGAGAGGCAAATGGCAAATAAAGTAACGCAAGGGATAAGAGTATGTGATGGGTACTTGTTATGTCTTGACTTGAGCGTAGATCTCCTCGGGAACGGCGCCAGAAATGGCTAGTTGACGGGAGATCAAATCTTGACTTGACTTGGTCCAAATCTCCCCGGCAACGGCACCAGAAATCCTTCTTGATACCTCTTGAGCATGCGTTGGTTTTCCCTTGAAGAGGAAAGGGTGATGCAGCAAAGTAGCGTAACTATTTCCCTCGGTTTTTGAGAACCATGGTATCAATCCAGTAGGAGACTACACGCAAGTCGCCTAGTACCTACACAAACAAATAAGAACCTTGCAACCAACGTGATAAAGGGGTTGTCAATCCCTTCACGGCCACTTGCAAAAGTGAGATCTGATAAAGATAATAAGATAAATATTTTTGGTATTTTTGTATAGATTGGAAAATAAAGATTGCAAACTAGTAAACTATAATTGTAGATTGGAAACTTATATGATGTAAAGTAGACCCGGGGGCCATAGGTTTCACTAGCGGCTTCTCTCAAGATAGCATATATTACGGTGGGTGAACATATTACCGCCGAGCAATTGATAGAAAAGTGCATAGTTATGAAAATATCTAGGCATGATCATAAACATAGGCATCACGTCCGTGTCAAGTAGACCAGTACGATTCTGCATCTACTACTATTACTCCACACATCGACCGCTATCCAACCTGCATCTAGAGTATTAAGTTCATAAGAACAGAGTAACACATTAGGCAAGATGACATGATGTAGAGGGATAAACTCAAGCAATATGATATAAACCCCATCTTGTTATCCTTGATGACAACAATAAAATATGTGCCTTGCTACCCCTACTGTCACTGGGAAAAGAAACCGCAAGATTGAACCCAAAGCTAAGCACTTCTCCCATTGCAAGAAAGATCAATCTAGTAGGCCAAACAAAACTGATAATACCAAATCATGCATATAAGAATTCAGAGAAGAATCAAATATTGTTCATAGATAATCTTGATCATAAACCCACAATTCATCGGATCTCGGCAAACACACTGCAAAAAGTATTACATCGAATAGATCTCCAAGAACATCAAGGAGAACGTTGTATTGAGAACCAAAGAGAGAGAAGAAGCCATCTAGCTAATAACTATGGACCCGAAGGTCTGTGGTAAACTACTCACACATCATCGGAGAGGCTATGGTGTTGATGTAGAAGCCCTCCGTGATCGAATACCCCTCTGGCACATCGTCGGAAAGGTCCCCAGATGGGATCTCATGGGTACCGAAGGTTGCCGGCGGTGGAAAACTGGTTTCGTGGCTCCCCTGGATGTTTTTAGGGTATAAGAGTATATATAGGCAAAAGAAGTAGGTCAGTGGAGCTATGAGGGGCCCATGAGGGTGGGGGCGCGCCGCCTACCTCGTGGACACCTTGTTGCTTCCTTGACCTCCACTCCAAGTCTCCTGGATTGCGTTTGTTCCAAAAAAGATCCTCGTGAAGGTTTCATTCCGTTTGGATTCCGTTTGATATTCCTTTTCTACAAAACACTGAAATAGGCAAAAAAATAGCAATTTGCGCTGGGCCTTCGGTTAATAGGTTAGTCCCAAAAATAATATAAAAGTGCATAATAAAGCCCATTAAACATCCAAGACAGATAATATAATAGCATGGAACAATCAAAAATTATATATACGTTGGAGACGTATCACTCGTCCATAAAAAATCTCCGTAAAGTTTCGTGGCATTTGGACGCCATTTGATATTGATTTTCTACAATGTAAAAAAACATGGAAAAAACAGCAACTGGCACTTGGCACTATGTCAATAGGTTAGTATAAAAAATGATATAAAATGACTATAAAATGATTATAAAACATCCAATATTGATAATATAACAACATGGAACAGTCAAAAATTATAGATACGTTGGAGACATATCAACATCCCCAAGCTTAACTCCTACTCTTCCACAAGTAGGTAAGTGATAAAAACATAATTTTTTATGTGGAGTGTTGTTCATCATGTCATATCCTATTCTTTTCTTTATAGCATGGACATTTGGAATTTTATGTGATTCAAAGCAATAGTCTAGTTTTGACATAATAATTTAGATACTCAAGCGTATCAACAAGCAACCATGTCTTTCAAAATATCGACGCTAAAATAAGTTATCCCTTGCCCATCATGCTCAAACAGTGATCCATTCATGAAACACACTCGAATATTAGCTACACACAATACTTAAGTACGATCATATTGCCTCCTAGTTTGTGATTTTGTAAGATAAGATGGAGACTCAAAATAAAAATTGCATAAAGTAAAGGAAGGCCCTTCGCAGAGGGAAGTAGGGATTTGTAGAGGTGCCAGAGCTCAAAGCGAAAAATTTAGAGATAAAAACATTTTGAGAGGTGTATCCATCCCACCAACGAAAATGACTTAGAGTTCCCTATACTTTCCATGTATAGATATACCATAGGCGGTTCCCAAACAGAAAATAAAGTTTATTCCTTTTTCCACCATAACTTTCACTTTCCATGGCTAACCGTATCCACGGGTGCCCTCCATACCAACACTTTCCAAGGAATTTATTATCTGACAATATAAATAAATTCATTTGTTTTTGCATTTCGGGACTGGGCATCCCTAATACCTTTGCCTTACTCTCGTGCAATGACAAGTGAATAAACACTCATCTTGAGAATAACACATCTAGCATGGAAAATATTAGCCACCCCTCACCGCTGCACGAGCAAAACAAACACCAAAAGAGAAGTTTATTTTGAAAATTAGAGATGGCACATGCAAATTTGCTTAGAACGGCAAAATAATACCACATATAGGTAGATATAGTGGACTCATGTGGCAAAACTGGTTTAAAGGATTTTGGATGCACAAGTAATGATCATACTTAGTGCAAAATGAAGGCTAGCAAAAGATTGGGAAGCGACCAACCAAGAAATGAATAATCTCATAAGCAAGCATTAAGCATAATTAACACCGAATAATACACCATAAGTAGGATATAATTTCATTGCATGATTATTGACTTTCGTGCATGCATAGGGAATCACAAACCTTAACACCAATATTCTTAGTAAAGCATAATTACTCATCAAGATGACTCACATATCACATCATCATATCTCAAAACTATTACTAAGAATCAAGTTTATTTTGTCCAATGATCTTCATGACACATTTTTTTCTTTTCTTTATCCTTCTTGGATATCTATCACTTTGGGACCAATTTTCATGTGTTGCTTTTCATAAGCTCAAACAAATATAAGTGAAGATCATGAGCATAACAAATTTTCTTTCTCTCAAAATTGTTTAAGTGAAGCAAGAGAGAATTTCTTCAAAAATACTAAGCACACCGTGCTCAAAAAGATATAAGTGAAGTACTAGAGCAAGTCCTAGCTCATAAAAGATTTAAGTGAAGCATAGAGAGCAATTCTAACAAGTCATGGCATGATTTTGGCTCTCTGAAATAGGTGTGTCCAGAAAGGATTGATGACTTAAAACAGAAAATAAAACAAGCAAAGGCACATATCATAAAAGACGCTCCAAGCAAAACACATATCATGTGACGAATAAAAAAATAGTCTCGAGTAAAATACCGATAGTTGCTAAAAGAAAGCGGGGATGCCACTCGGGGGCATCCCCAAGCTTAGTTGGTTGCTCATTCTTGGATAATAGCTTGGGATGCTGGGGCATCCCCAAGCTTAGGCTCTTACATCCTTCCTTCATCCATCATAAAAGAACCCAAAACTTGAAAACTTCAATCACACAAAACTCAACAAAGCCTTAGTGTGTTTCGTTAGTATAAGAATAATAAACTACTACTATAAGTGTTGTATCAAACCAATTCATATTTTTCTGTATTATATCTACTGTATTCCAACTTTTCTATGGCAAAAAACTCATCAAAGAAAACCATAGAGCCATCAAAATAAGCACACAACACTTCTGTGACTCCAAAAACACTGAAAAAATAGGACGACCTGAGAAATTTGTATATTGATCTACTACAAGTGGAATGGCTAGTTTATCGTGCTCTAGTAAAAATGAAAATTAATTTCGTGAGCATAAAAGTTTTTGTTTTTTCAGCAAGATCAGACAACTATCACCCAAGAAGATCCTAAAGGCTTTACTTGGCACAAACACTAATTAGAACATAAAAACACAATCATAACAGTAGCATAATTGTGTAACACTTAAAAACAGGAAGCAAAAAAGCAAAAATAAATTTTATTCATCGGGTTTCCTCCCAACAAGCGCTATAGTTTTACGCCCTTAGCTAGGCATAAAGCAAGGATCTATGTTTTCTCATCTTTAGTTCGAGATCCATAAGATGCCCTCATGATTGATTCATAGGGTGGCTTAATTCTAGTTCTAGGAAAGTGTTCCATACCCTTCCTCAAAGGAAATTGGAACTTAATATTGCCTTCTTTCATATCAATCACGGCACCGATAGTGCATAAAAATGGTCTACCAAGAATAATTGGACAAGACGGATTGCAATCAATATCAAGAACAATAAAATCTATGGGCACATAATATCTATTTGCAAGAATAAGAACATCATTAATTCTTCCCATAGGCTTTTTAATAGTAGAATCCGCCAAGTGAAAATTCAAAGAACACGATTCAATATCGGTAAGACCAAGCACATCACGTAAAGACTTCGGAATTGTAGAAACACTAGCACCCAAGTCACACAAAGCAAAACACTCATAATTTTTAATCTTGACTTTGATAGTAGGTTCCCATTCATCATGCTATTTTCTAGGAATTGAACCTTCTAATTCCAATTTTTCTTCAAGAGCTTTCATCATAGCATCAACAATATGTTTAGTAAAAGCTTTATTTTCTTCATAGGCATGGGGTGAATTTATCATGGATTGCAACAAAGAAAAACAATCAATCAAAGTGCAACTATCATAATTAAAGTCTTTGTAATCCAAAAGAGTGGGTACATCACTAGCTAAAGTTTGACCTCTTCAAACCCACTTTCATCATTTTTTTCTCAACAAGATTTTCACCCTCCGAAATATTGGGATGCCTTCTACCTAAAGTTGACTCTTCTCCAGTCCCTTTTTCATCAATATTAACTTTACTAAACAAGGAATCAATACAAGAAACACCAATCATTTTAAGATCTTCATCACTTTTGCGAAAGAAAACACTATTAAAAGCTTTTTCTAAGAATTCTCTATTAGCTCTAAGCATAGCGGTTCTTTTCTTACTTTCATCCATAGAAACATAAAGAGATTTAATTGATTCATCAACCTTATGCACAAAAATTTCCATCTTGAGATTTTACACATCATGAGCAATTCTATCAACACTTCTAGACAAATCATCAATCTTATTCAACTTTTCTTCTATTGAAGTGTTGAAAACTTTTTGCGTGTTGATAAATTCTTTAATATTATTTTCAAGATCAAAGGTGTTCCTATTATTATTGTAAGATTTATTTCCATTGGAATTACCATAATTATTAGAATAATTACTAGGAAAAGGCCTATGATTAAAATTACCTCTATAAGCATTGTTGTTGAAATTATTTCAAGAAATGAAATTCACATCAATGGCATCACTATTTTGATCAATCAAAGTAGACAAAGGAATATCATTAAGATAATTAGGAGCACTTCTACTAGCAACCAATTTCACAAGAGCATCAACTTTTTCACTCAAACAAGAAATTTCTTCAACCGAATTAACCTTTTTACTAGTAGGAGCTCTTTCGGTATGCCATTGCGAATAATTTTCCACAATATTATCAAGCAATTTGGTGGCTTCACCCAAAGTAATTTCCATAAAAAGTACCACCCGCGGTGGAATCTAAAAAATTACGAGAAACAAAATTCAACCCCACATAAAAAATTTATGATCATCCAAAGATTTAACCCATGAGTTGGGCAATTCCTTAGCATAATTTTCATCCTTTCCCAAGATTGTGCAACATGCTCATGTTCAAGTTGCTTGAAATTCATGATCTGCGTTCTAAGGGAAATAATTTTTGCGGGAGGAAAATACTTAGTGAAAAAAGCATCTTTGCACTTATTCCAAGAATCGATACTATTGCGAGGCAAAGAAGAGAACCAAAATTTTGCAGAATCACGCAAGGAAAACAGAAATAATTTCATCTTGTCCACATCATTGTCCACATCCTTTTTCTTTTGCATATCACATAATTCCACAAAGGTACTAAGATGGGACGCGGCATCCTCATTAGGAGTACCGGAAAATTAGTCTTTCATAACAAGATTCAGCATAGCAGTATTAATATCACAAGTCTCCGCACTAGCGGCAGGAGGAGAAAGCGGAGTGCCAATAAAATCATTGTTGTTGGTATTTGAAAATCACATAACTTGGTGCTCTCTTGAGTCATGGTGACCACACAACAAGATTGCACTCAAAATAGATCCGGCAAGAAAACGACGAACGGAAAAAGAGAGGCGAATAAAACGGCAAATTTTTGTGAAGTGGGGGAGAGCAAAACCAGAGGCAAATGGCAAATAATGTAAATTGCGAGGATATGAGATTTCTGATTAGGAACCTGGTTATGATGAAGATCCTCCCCGGCAACGGCGCCAGAAATGGTGCGTGGCCGGGAGACTATCTTGAGTTGATCCTCCTCGGCAGTGGTGATACGTCCATTTTGCATCATGCTTTTATATCGATATTTATTGCATTCTGGGGTGTTATTACATATTATGTCACAATACTTATGCCTATTCTCTCTTATTTTACAATGTTTACATAAAGAGGGAGAATGCCGGCAGCTGGGATTCTAGGCTGGAAAAGGAGCAAATATTAGAGACCTATTCTACACAGCTCCAAAAGTCCTGAAACTTCACGGAAGACGTTTTCAGAATATATAAAAAATACTGAGTGCAAGAAGTTCACCAGGGGGGCACACCCTTCCCACGAGGGTGGGGGCACGCCTTACCCCCCTAGACGCGCCCCTACCTCGTGGGCCCCCTAGTGGCCCTCCGATGGCCATATTCTTCTATATGGATTCTTTAGATGACGAAAAAAATCAGAAGCCATCTTTCCGGACGAGACTCCGCCGCCACGAGGCGGAACCAATCTAGGGCTCTGGCGGAGCTGTTCTGCTGGGGAAACTTCCCTCCGGGAGGGGGAAATCATCGCCATCGTCATCACCAACGCTCCTCTTATAGGGAGAGGGCAATCTCCATCAATATCTTCACCAGCACCATCTCCTCTCAAAACCCTAGTTCATCTCTTGTATCCAATTCTTGTCTCCAAATCTGGGATTGGTACCCATGGGTTGCTAGTAGTGTTAATTACTCCTTGTAGTTGATGCTAGTTGGTTTATTTGGTGGAAGATCATATGTTCAGATCCTATATGCATATTAATACCCCTCTGATTATGAACATGAATATGCTTTGTGAGTAGTTACGTTTGTTCCTGAGGACATGGGAGAAGTCTTGCTATTAGTAGTCATGTGAGTTTGGTATTCATTCGATATTTTGATGAGATGTATGTTGTCTCTCCTCTAGTGGTGTTATGTGAACGTCGACAACATGACACTTCACCATTATTTGGGCCTAGAGGAAGGCTTTTGGAAGTAATAAGTAGATGATGGGTTGCTAGAGTGAAAGAAGCTTAAACCCTAGTTTATGCATTGCTTCCTAAGGGGCTGCTTTGGATCCATATGTTTCATGCTATGGTTAGGTTTACCTTAATACTTTTGTTGTAGTTGCGGATGCTTGCAATAGAGGTTGATCATAAGTGGGATGCTTGTCCAAGTAAGGGAAGCACCCAAGCACCGGTCCACCCACATACCAAATTATCAAAGTACCGAACGCAAATCATATGAACGTGATGAAAACTAGCTTGCCGATATTCCCATGTGCCCTCAAGAGCGCTTTACATCATATAAAAGTTTGTCCAGGCTTGTCCTTTGCTACAAAAAGGATTGGGCCACCTTGCTGCACTTTATTTACTTTTGTTACTTGTTACTCGTTACAAATTATCCTATCAAAAAACTATCTGTTACCTATTATTTCAGTGCTTGCAGAGAATACCTTGCTGAAAACCGATTATCATTTCCTTCTGCTCCTCGTTGGGTTCGACACTCTTACTTATCGAAAGGACTACGATAGATCCCCTATACTTGTGGGTCATCAAGGCTCTTTTCTGGCGCCGTTGCCGGGGAGTGAAGCGCCTTTGGTAGGTGGAATTTGGTAAGATAAAATTTATATAGTGTGCTGAAATTTACTGTCACTTGTTACTACGGAAAGTAATCCTTTGAGGGGCTTGCTCGAGGTATATTCACCCCAACCAGTAGAGCAAAGAGTTGCTCCTCAACCTACTAAACTTACTGAAAATGAAAATGTCTTCTTTGAAATTCCTTCGAGTATGATAGAAAAACTGCTAGCTAATCCTTTTGCAGGAGACGGAACAATTCATCCTAATGAGCACCTAATGTATGTGGATGAAGTTTGTGGATTATTTAAGCTTGCAGGTGTACCCGAAGATGTTATTAAGAAGAAGGTCTTCCCTTTATCTTTGAAGGAAGATGCATTGACATGGTATAGGCTATGTGATGATACGGGGTCATGGAACTACAAATGATTGAAATTGGAATTTCATCAAAAGTTTTATCCTATGCATCTTGTTCATCGTGATCGCAATTATATATATAATTTTTGGCCTTGCGAAGGAGAAAGCACCGCTCAATCTTGGGGGAGGCTTAAATCAGTGTTATATTCATGCCCCAATCATGAGCTCTCAAGAGAAATGATTATTCAAAATTTATATGCTCGGCTTTCTGATAACAATCGCACCATGCTTGATACTTCTTGTGCTCGCTCTTTTATGACGAAGACTATTGAATTCAAATGGGATTTAATGGAAAGAATTAAACGCAACTCTGAAGATTGGGACCTCGACGAAGGTATGGAGTCCGGTATGACACCTAAGTTTGATTGTGTTAAATCTTTTATGGATACCGATGTTTTCCGTAAATTTAGCACTAAATATGGACTTGACACTGAGATAGTAGCTTCTTTCTGTGAATCTTTTGCTACTCATGTTGATCTCCCTATGGAGAAGTGGGTTAAATATCATCCTCCCATAGAAGTAAAAGTAGCTTCACCTATTAAAGTTGAAGAAAAGACTGTCACTTATAATGATCCTATTATTCCTATTGCTTATGTTGAGAAACCACCTTTTCCTGTTAGGATAAAGGATCATGCTAAAGCTTGAACTGTGGTTCGTAAAAGCAATATTAGAAATTATACACCTGCTGAGCAAATTAAAGTTGAACCTAATATTGCTATTGCTAAAGATCTCTTGTCTGATAATATTGATGGGCATGTTATTCATTTCCATGATGAGACTACTAGAATTGCTAAACCTTGTGCTAAAGATAAACCTACATCTTTGGTAGGAATGCCTGTTATTTCTATTAAAATAGGAGATATTGTTATCATGTCTTATGTGATATGGGTGCCAGTGCTAGTGCTATACCTCATGACTTATACAAAGAAATTATGCATGATATTGCACCTGCTGAGATAGAAGATATTGATGTCACAATTAAACTTGCCAATAGAGATACTATTTCACCAATTGGAATTGATAGAGATGTTGAAGTCTTGTGTGGGAAAACTAAATATATTGCTAATTTTCTTGTTCTTGGTTCCCCACAAGATAGCTTTTGTCCCATTATATTTGGTAGACCCTTCTTGAACACTGTTAATGCTAAGATAGATTGCAAAAAGAATGTTGTTACTATTGGTTTAGGTGATATGTCTCATGAATTTAATTTCTCTAAATTTCATACACAACACCGTGAAGAGAAATTACCTAGTAAAGATGAAATTATTGGTCTTGCTTCTATTGCCATACCTCCTAGTGATCCTTTAGAACAATATTTGCTAGACCATGAAAATGATATGTTTATGAATGAAAGAAGGGAAATAGATGAAGTATTCTTTAAACAGGAACCCATCCCGAAACACAATTTGCTTGTTGAAATCCTAGGGGATCCTCCTCCACCCAAGGGTGATCCCGTGTTTGAGCTTAAACCGTTACATGATACTCTTAAATATGCTTATCTTGATGAGAAAAAGATATATCTTGTTATTATTAGTGCTAACCTTTCAGAGCATGAAGAAGAGAGATTATTGAAAACTCTGAAGAAGCACCGTGCTGCTATTGGATGTACTCTTGATGGTCTTAAGGGCATTAGTCCCACTCTGTGTCAACACAAAATAAATTTAGAGGAAGATGCCAAACTAGTTCGTGATCATCAACGGCGGCTAAATCCTAAGATGAAGGAAGTGGTAAGAAAGGAAATACTAAAGCTTCTTGATGCAGGTATAATTTATCCCATTGCTAATAGTCAGTGGGTAATTCTTGTCCATTGTGTCCCTAAGAAGGGAGGTATTACTGTCGTTCCTAATGATAAAGATGAGTTGATCCCGCAAAGAATTATTACAGTTTATAGGATGGTAATTGATTTCCACAAATTAAAAAAGCTACTAAAAAAGATCATTACCCCTTACCATTTATTGATCAAATGCTAGAAAGATTATCCAAACATACATATTTTTGCTTTCTAGATGGTTATTCTGGTTTCTCTCAAATACCAGTGTCAGCCAATGATCAATCAAAGACTACTTTTACTTGCCCTTTTGGTACTTTTGCTTATAGACGTATGCCTTTTGGTTTAAGTAATGCACCAGCTACCTTTCAAAGATGCATGATGGCTATATTCTCTGACTTTTGTGAAAAGATTTGTGAGGTTTTCATGGACGATTTTTCCGTCTATGGATCCTCTTTTGATGATTGCTTAAGCAACCTTGATCGAGTTTTGCAGAGATGTGAAGAAACTAATCTTGTCTTGAATTGGGAGAAGTGACATTGTATGGTTAATGAAGGTATTGTCTTGGGCATAAAGTTTCTGAAAGAGGTATTGAGGTTGATAAAGCCAAGGTTGATGCTATTGAGAAGATGCCATGTCCCAAGGACATCAAAGGTATAAGAAGTTTCCTCGGTCACGCCGGTTTTTATAGGAGGTTCATTAAGGACTTCTCCAAAATTTCTCTGCCTCTGACTAATTTATTACAAAAAGATATACCATTTGTTTTTGATGATGATTGCGTAGAAGCATTTGAAATACTTAAGAAAGCATTAATCTCTGCACCTATTGTTCAACCACCTGATTGGAATTTACCCTTTGAAATTATGTGTGATGCTAGTGATTATGCTGTAGGTGCTGTTCTAGGGCAAAGAGTTGATAAGAAATTAAATGTTATTCAATATGCTAGTAAAACTCTAGACAATCTCAGAGAAATTATGCTACTAATGAAAAAGAATTCTTAGCAGTTGTATTTGCTTGTGATAGGTTTAGACCTTATATTGTTGATTCTAAAGTAACTATTCACATGGATCATGCTACTATTAAATATCTCATGGAAAAGAAAGATGCTAAGCATAGACTTACTAGATGGGTTCTCTTGCTACAAGAATTTGATTTGCATATTATTGATAGAAACGGAGCTGAGAACCCCGTTGCAGACAACTTGTCTAGGTTAGAAAACGTTCTTGATGGCCCACTACCTATTGATGATAGCTTTCCTGATGAACAATTAAATGTCATAAATGCTTCTCATACTGCTCCATGGTATGTTGATTATGCTAATTACATTGTTGCTAAAGTTATACCACCTAGCTTTACATACCAGCAAAAGAAAAGGTTCTTCTATGATTTGAGACATTACTTTTGGGATGACCCACACCTTTATAAAGAAGGAGTAGATGGTGTTATTAGACGTTGTGTACCTGAGCAGGAACAGGAACAGATCCTACACAAGTGTCACTCCGAGGCTTATGGAGGACACCACGCTGGAGATAGAACTGCACATAAGGTATTACAATCCGGTTTTTGTTGGCCTACTCTCTTCGAGGATGCCCGTAAGTTTGTCTTATCTTGTGATGAATGTCAAAGAATTGGTAATATTAGTAGACATCAAGAAATGCCTATGAATTATTCACTTCTTATTGAACCATTTGATGTTTGGGGCTTTGATTATATGGGACCTTTTCCTGCCTCTAATGGATACACATATATTTTAGTTGTTGTTCATTGCATTACTAAGTGGGTAGAAGCTATTCCAACTAGTAGTGCTGATCATAACACCTCTATTAAGATGCTTAAAGAAGTTATTTTCCCAAGATTTGGAGTCCCTAGATATTTAATGACTGATGGTGGTTCACATTTTATTCATGGTGCTTTTTGTAAAATGCTTGCTAAATATGATGTTAATCATATAATTGCATCTCCTTATCACCTGCAGTCTAGTGGTCAAGTAGAATTGAGTAATAGAGAACTCAAATTAATTTTGCAAAAGGCTGTTAATAGATCTAGAAAGAATTGGGCCAAGAAACTTGATGATGCATTATGGGCATATAAAACTGCATATAAAAATCCTATGGGTATGTCTCCATTTAAAATGGTCTTTGGAAAAGCATGTCACTTACCTCTCGAACTAGAACATAAGGCTTATTGGGCTATTAAAGAGCGCAACTACGATTTTCAAACTTGCCGGTGAGAAGAGGTTATTTGACATTAGCTCACTTGATGAATGGAGAACCCAATCCTATGAGAATGCCAAATTATTTAAAGAAAAAGTTAAAAGATGGCATGAAAAAAGAATACAAAAGCATGAGTTTAATGTAGGTGATTATGTATTGCTATACAACTCTCGTTTAAGATTTTTTGCAGGGAAACTTCTCTCTAAATGGGAAGGTCCTTACGTTATCGAGGAGGTCTATCATTCTGGTGCCATAAAAATCAACAACTTCGAAGACACAAATCCGAAGGTGATGAACGATTAAAGAATTAAACATTATATCTGAGGTAATCCTATAAATGTTGAAACCAATGTTATTGAAACTGTAACCCCGGAGGAATACATAAGTGACACTTTCCGGAACGTTTCAAACTCCGTAAAGGAATAGGTATGTGGTACGGTAAGTAAACCAACTCCAAAACAATTCCAATGGCAATTTTCTTCCGTTTTGGAATAATTAGAAAAATAGAAAAATAAGAAGCAGTCCGGGAAGGACATGAGGGTGAAGGGCGCGCCCTACCCCCATGGGCACGCCCCCTACCTCGTGGGCACCTCGTGTGCTCTCCGGACTCCGTTTTCGTACATGTTACGTATTTTGGTCGGTAAAAATTCATTATATATTCTCCTGGAGGTTTTGACCCCCGTATCACGCAAATATCTCTTGTCTTTGTTTCGAGCTGTTTTCTGTCAGGGTTATCAAGGCCAGGCAGTATGTCGTCTCCCTCCTCCTCCAACCATGAGGGCAACGATGCTTGGCTAATGAAGATAGAGCTGAAGAGAGAAGAACCCATGGAGATCAACAAGGATGCAGGGATCAAGAAGACCACGGAGGACCAAGTTCCGGCGACAGAAGACTGTTGGAAATATGCCCTAGAGGCAATAATAAATTGGTTATTATTATATTATATTTCATTGTTCATGACAATCACTTATTATCCATGCTAGAATTGTATTGATAGGAAACTCAGATACATGTGTGGATACATAGACAACAACATGTCCCTAGTAAGCCTCGAGTTGACTAGCTCGTTGATCAATAGATGGTTACGGTTTCCTGACCATGGACATTGGATGTCGTTGATAACGGGATCACATCATTAGGAGAATGATGTGATGGACAAGACCCAATCCTAAGCCTAGCACAAAGATCGTGTAGTTCGTATGCTAAAGCTTTTCTAATGTCAAGTATCATTTCCTTAGACCATGAGATTGTGCAACTCCCGGATACCGTAGGAATGCTTTGGGTGTGACAAACGTCATAACATAACTGGGTGGCTATAAAGGTACACTACAGGTATCTCCAAAAGTGTCTGTTGGGTTGGCACGAATCGAGACTGGGATTTGTCACTCCGTGTAAACGAAGAGGTATCTCTGGGCCCACTCGGTAGGACATCATCATAATGTGCACAATGTGACCAAGGAGTTGATCACAGGATGATGTGTTACAGAAGGAGTAAAGAGACTTGCGGTAACGAGATTGAACAAGGTATCGGGATACCGACGATCGGATCTCGGGCAAGTATCATACCGATGGACAAAGGGAATTGTATACGGGATTGATTGAATCCTTGACATCGTGGTTCATCCGATGAGATCATCGTGGAACATGTGGGAGCCAACATGGGTATCCAGATCCCGCTGTTGGTAATTGACCGGAGAGTTGTCTCGGCCATGTCTGCATGACTCCCGAACCCGTAGGGTCTACACACTTAAGGTTCGATGACGCTAGGGTTATAGGGAAAGTATGTACGCGGTTACCAAATGTTGTTTGGAGTCCCTGATGAGATCCCGGACATCATGAGGAGTTCCGAAATGGTCCGGAGGTAAAGATTGTTATATAGGAAGTATGGTTTTGGCCACCGGAAGTGTTCCGGGCATCACCGGTAGTGTACCGGGACCACCGGAGGGGTCCGGGGGTCCACCGGGAGGGGCCACCAGCCCCGGAGGCCTACATGGGCCAATAGTGGGAAGGGACCAGCCCCTATGTGGCTGGGGCACCTCCCACCAAGGCCCAAGGCGTCCTCAAGAGGAGAGGGGGCAAACCCTAGGCGTAGATGGGCCCTAAGGCCCACCCTAGGTGCGCCCCCTCTCTCTCCCCCTTGGCCGCCTCCTAGATGGGATCTGGGGGCTGCCGCCACCCCTAGGGAGGGAACCCTAGGTGGGGGCGCAGCCCCTCCCCTCCCCCTATATATACTTGAGCAAAGGGGTAGCCCAACAGACGATTCAATCCCCCTGTTGGCGCAGCCCTACCCCTCTTCCTCCTCGTCTCTCGTAGTGCTTGGCGAAGCCCTGCTGGAGTCCCGCGCTCCTCCAGCACCACCACGCCATCGTGCTGCTGCTGGATGGAGTCTTCCCCAACCTCTCCTTCTCCCCTTGCTGGATGAAGGCGTAGGAGACGTCACCGGGCTGTACGTGTGTTGAACACGGAGGTGTCGTCCGTTCGGCACTAGGATCATCGGTGATTTGAATCACTACGAGTACGACTCCATCAACCCTGTTCACTTGAATGCTTCCGCTTAGCGATCTACAAGGGTATGTACATGCACTCTCCTTCCCCTCGTTGCTAGATTACTCCATAGATTGATCTTGGTGATGCATAGAAAATTTTGAATTTCTGCTACGATCCCCAACAGTGGCATCATGAGCTAGGTCTATGCGTAGTTTCTATGCACGAGTAGAACACAAAGCAATTGTGGGCATTGATTTTGTCAATTTACTTGTCGTTACTAGTCTTATCTTGATTTGGCGGCATCGTGGGATGAAGCAGCCCGGACCAACCTTACACGTACTCTTACGTGAGACTAGTTCCACCGACTGACATGCACTAGTTGCATAAGGTGGCTAGCGGGTGTCTGTCTCTCCCACTTTAGTCGGATTGGATTCGATGAAAAGGGTCCTTATGAAGGATAAATAGAAATTGGCATATCACGTTGTGGTTTTGGTGTAGGTAAGAAACGTTCTTGCTAGAAACCTATAGCAGCCATGTAAAAACTTGCAACAACAATTAGAGGACGTCTAACTTGTTTTTGCAGCATATGCCTTGTGATGTGATATGGACAAAAGGATGTGATGAATGATATATGTGATGTATGAGATTGATCATGTTCTTGTAATAGGAATCACGACTTGCATGTCGATGAGTATGACAACCGGCAGGAGCCATAGGAGTTGTCTTTATTTAATTATGACCTGCGTGTCAACATAAACGTCATGTAATTACTTTACTTTATTGCTAAAGCGTTAGCCATAGTAGTAGAAGTAATAGATGACGAGACAACTTCAAGAAGACACGATGATGGAGATCATGGTGTCATGCCAGTGACAACGATGATCATGGAGCCCCAAAGATGGAGATCAAAAGGAGCAAAATGATATTGGCCATATCATGTCACTATTTGATTGCATGTGATGTTTATCATGTTTTACATCTTATTTGCTTAGAATGGCGGTAGCTTAAATAAGATGATCTCTCACTAAAATTTCAAGAAAGTGTTCCCCCTAACTGTGCACCGTTGCGAAGGTTCGTTGTTTCGAAGCACCACGTGATGATCGGGTGTGATAGATTCTAACATTCGAATACAACGGGTGTAAGCCAGATTTACACACACAATACACTTAGGTTGACTTGACGAGCCTAGCATGTACAGACATGGCCTCGGAACACGAAAGACCGAAAGGTCGAGCATGAGTCGTATAGAAGATACGATCAACATGAAGATGTTCACCGATGTTGACTAGTCCGTCTCACGTGATGATCGGACACGGCCTAGTTGACTCGGATCATGTTTCACTTAGATGACTAGAGAGATGTCTATCTGAGTTGGAGTTCATTAAATAATTTGATTAGATGAACTCAATTACCATGAACATAGTCTAAATTGTCTTTGCAAATATGTTGTAGATGAATAGCTCATGTTGTAGCTCCCTGTTTCAATACGTTCCTAGAGAAAGACCAAGTTGAAAGATATTGTAAGCACCGATGCGGACTAGGTCCGTAGTCCGAGGAGTGTCCTCACTGCTACACAGAAGGCTTACGTCTTTGATGCACCGCTCGATGTGCAAACCCCTACAACATCGTCTGTGGATGTTGTGAACACCTGACAGACACATCCTGATGACTATTTGATAGTTTAGTGCACCATACTTTACGGCTTAGAATCGGGATTCCAATGACGTTTTGAACGCCATAGAACATATGAGATGTTCCAAGAACTGAAATTGGGATTTCAGGCTCATGCCCGTGTTGAGAGGTGTGAGACCTCTGACAAGTTCTTTTGCCAACAAGATGGAGGAGAATAGCTCAGCTAGTGAGCATGTGCTCAGAATGTCTGGGTGCTACAATCACTTAAATCAAGTGGGAGTGTCGGGGGAAACTGACCCACGAACACCTATGGGGCCGGCGGACCGGGCCCCTTTCGGTTCGGTGGGGGGCGGAGGTTGCACGAAGAGCAGATCGAGGCGAAGCACACGAGCGGTTTACCCAGCTTCGGAGCTCTCCGGAGAGATAACACTCCTACTGCTGCTTGTCTGGTTGTATTATCTGGTGTTCTTGCTCTCGAGCGAGAGAGTGATGTGTTTTTTCGGCTACCAATGGATCAAAGCCGACTGTCTGAGGCTTCGAACCGAACGAACCGAACCCCCTCTACGTTGCGCATGGGCCTCCTTTTATACGCTAAAGGGGTCACCGACAGGTGGCAACGCAGAGGAGGGTAAAAACATAAAAAGCGAGGTAGTTGATACAATTGCTTGTACAGTGCACCCTACCTAACCCTGATGGCAGGGGACAAGGGCATTAAATGCCCGTCTGAGTCGCCCGAACAGTGCCGAAAAGGACCGTCAGGGGCGCCACCGTTCGCCACGATGGCGATCTTGTCAGCTTAGCATGCCACTGCGCACTGCTGGCTGCACAGCCTCCCGCCATGCGCACCCGGAGAGGCCCCCAGAGCGACACGTTGGTGGATGCGCTAGAGTGTGGACGCAGAGTGGCCGCCTGCCGTGGCAAGCACCTTGCCGATGTCGTTATCTTGTCGGGTCTGGAAGCTTGTCGCTCACCGGGCCTCAAGGTACTTTGGTTGGTCTTCCCGGCAAGATCCTCTTGCCGGGGCCTTGCTGCCTTGCCGGAGCGAGTGGCGCGTCGCGACAAGTTCCTTGGAGCGCCTTGGTTGGCCTTCCCGGCAAGCTCCTCTTGCCGGGATCTTGTCTCCTTGGCTTAAATACTTTGTTCTTGGATGGCTCCAAGGGAACCTTGGGGGATCTTGGCGTTGCCCGGCAAGCCTTTGCCGCGGGGGGGGGGGGCTGCAACTGCCCGTGCACAAGTTCGGGGTACTAGGGTACCCCTATTCTAGTACACCGACAGGAGCCCCCGGGCCTGAGCCAGACACGGTGCCGAGCGCTGTTGGGCCAGGCCCAAGACAGGGCACGGGCACACGCGGGCTGGGCTACACCAAATCTCGCTTCGTATCCACCGCGCTCCCCCATAACGGCACGCGTTGAATGCGGCATCGTGGGGGAGATCGTGGGTGGTTGTTTAAGCGGAAGGCCGAAACGTCCGCCCCATCCCTCTTTATAAGCAAAGGAAACAGGGGCAGTTCGTTCCCCCTCGCTGGTTGCTGCTACTCCTTCTTCAAAAACTTCGCCGCTCCTCCCTTCTCCTCGAAGCCGAGAGAGCAGCGCTCCGCCCCTCCCATTGTCACCAGCATCTCCACGCCGTCGACCTCCCTCACCACCTCTGCCATGGCCCCGAAAGCCGACAAGGGAAAGGGCGTGAAGTCGGCCGAGGCACAGCGGCTCGCGGCGCTGCGGAAGGAGCGGGCGATCTTCACCCCCCAGCTCGGCGTGCAGGAGCTGAGGGAGTACTTCTACCTCTTTTGGGCGATGGAGACGCGTGCGCATCCGCGCACGAGGGTACTCCCGGCTACCGCTTCGAAGCTGGCTCCAAATGGGTACCCGTTCTTCCCACTATTCTTCTATTGCGGGCTCTGCCCGCCTTTCTCGGAGTTCTTCTGTGACATTATGAACACATATGGCTTCCGCCTCCTTGACTTCACCCCCAATGCTGTCCTGACCATGGCAGTTTTCGCATACTTGTGCGAAAACTTTGTCAGAGTCCACCCTAGTGTTGCCCTTTTCCGCCACTACTTCATTCCTCGGGTAGAGAGAGGAGAGCCGCTTGCCAGAGGGATTGCCTGGGTCTCGAGAGTCGGCAAGAAGGAGGCGTACTTGGATGGTGAGCTCCGCAGCAAGTGGGAGGAGTGGAGAGCGGAGTGGTGTTGGATTGTTGAGGAGAATCCGCAGCCCTTCACCGCCGTGCGCCAAACTCCAATAGTGCTTGCAACGACTGGAGCAACGTGGCCCCGGAAGATGAGAGGCTGAAGATCGCCATCACTAGGATTCTTCACCTCAGGCTTGCCGGGCTCACCGTAGGTGCTGTCGGGGCAGATTTCCTCCGCCGCCGCATTGCCCCCTGCAGGAGAGGGGGAGGCCCGCCTGGGAATTCAAGAATTCGGCGGACATCATGAGGCTGCGGCCGGGCCTCAACTACAACTTGACCGTCTTGGAGTTGGATGCAATGATCTTGGAATTATTCAAACGCGACCCCCAGCACCCATTCACATTGCCGAGGGGCGTAGTTCCTTTGTGCAATAACTCTTCGCTTGACCGGATCCGCGCCATGATGCCGTTGTGCGATTCACACGGCATCGTCCCAACTTGGCAAGAGCCCGCGGATGACGTTGTGCGAGCATTCTTCGACACCTTGGAGGAAGTGCCGGTCCGCGCTGACGAGCAGAAGAGCCTCACCCGTGACACCACCGACGAGGAGCTGCAGCTCATCGCCACTAGGGCGGAAGAGGCTGTGGCTGCAGCTGCCGCGGGCGCATTCGGGTTCACCGTGGAGGAGGCAGAGGCTGCAGAGGCAGCAAACCTTGCTGAACACGCGGAGTTCATGGGTGAAGAGGAGCCTGCCGGTTCCGAAGCCGAGTCGAGCGAGGCCGGCGAGGAGGAGGATGAGCCTTCAGAGAGCTTGCCGCAGGCGGAGCCCCCGGCCCCGCCAAGGAGGCGCCTTCGCAGGGCCGGGGACGCAGCGGGGCGGCAGCCGGCTCCACAGCCACCGAGCCGCGCGACGCGCTCTACCGCGGCAAGCAATGTTGCCGCGGGAGCGCCTCACGCAACAGCGGCAACTGGAGCGGGATCTTCCCGGGCCACCGCCACTGCCCCCGCCAAGCGGGCAAGGGATCCTACTCCTCCACCTCGCCACACCGGAGGACGGCCGGACTTCGATCTTTCCGCGCTCAGCTCCGACGAGGAGGAAGAAGAGTGAGCTTCTTTGGTGCTCTTATAATCCTTCAATCTTGCTATTTATATCTTGTATCTGACTTGCTCCAATCTGGACTCCTATCTTTTCAGAACACTGGCCCAGAGAGCAGCGAAGAGGGCCAAGGCCGCGGTGATCATCATCGAAGATGACCCCACCTTGTCGATAGGGGGTGGGTCCGAGATCACCTTGACGGACCCTGCAATCACTCCTCAAAGCAGCCCCCAGCGTAAGTTCATACTTTAACCTTCTGCTGCCGGGCGCGCTTGAGTGCTTTTTCCTTTGTTGACATCTTGCTTGTTGACTTGTGCAGGAGCAGAGCAGCCTCATCAGGAGCGCCCGGAGGCCGGTCCCGAAGTGCCACCTGCTTCGACTGCGCCGCCAAGGGAGGAGTCCCTGGCAAGGAAGCGCTCTCCGGCAAGGGGGGACTCCCTGGCAAGGGACGACACTGCTGATCCTGCGGTGACCGAGGCCGCAACTGAAGATCTTGGCGCTGGTAATCCACTTACCCAGAGACTTTCCCTTGGGTTCTGTTTCTTCCGTTTTTCCTTTCTTGGATTTTTGATTGATTTTCCTCCCTTCTTCGTTCTTCAGACCCACCTTCGGCTGAGCCAATGGAGACAGAGGGCACCGGCGAGGAAGGTGCCGGTGCTGATGAGACCGCCGGCGAGGAAGCCGCCAGGGCTGCTGCTGCGGAAGCCGGCGAGGGGTCGGGCGATCGCACTGACGACCCTGAGGCCGCAGGAGCGCCGGGCGCTGCACCAACCGCCGAACCCTCTGCCGCTTCTGCGGAGCCGGGCTCCGAGGAGCCCCAGCCCGGCGCCTACTTGCAGGCCGGTGACAACATCTTCATCAAGCTACCCTGGGCGTCGAGCTCCAGGGCGCCGGTCGAGGGGGAGACTTTTGACGGGGAGGTGCTCGCCTCTGCCGGACTGTCATTGGTTGACGCGCCTGGCAGCAGCAGTGGCGAGGCTGAGGAGGAGCAGCTGCTGCGGAAGCTGCTGTCGCTCTACCGCACCCGGCAAGCCAAGCTGGCTTTCCGGGAAGCGCTTGTCGCGAAGGCGGGAGTTGACATGGAGAAGCGTGCGGAGGAGCTCCGGGGACAAAATCAAGAAGCTCTTCGGTCCCTGGCGCAGGAGCGGGAGCGAGTAGACGAGGAGCGCACGGCCTTTCTTCTCGAGAAGGCCGAGGCTGAGGAGGAACAAAGGCTTGCTGCCGAGAAGCAGTCCGCGCGGGAAGGCGAGCTAGTGCAGCGGAAGGCCCACCTCGACAGCTACGAAGAAGAGCTCACCGAGCGCGAGCGAGCACTTGGCGGGGCGCTCAAGGAGGCAAAGGACACCGCGGCAACTGCAGAGGCCGCCAAGAAAGAGCTAGAGGAGAAGGTGGCGCGGCTGGAGGCCGATATTGGGAAGAGCGGCGAGGAGCTTGCCGCACTCAAGCGTGAGCGCGAGAAGGATGCTGCCGCCCATGGTGAGCTGCAAGGCCTTCTTGCTGAGAGGGGCAAAGAGCTCAGCGCCGCCAAGGATTCCAAAGCAGACCTGGAGCTGAAGCTGGCCACGCTGACGCAGACGCTGGAGGCCGCCAAGGAGCGGGAGAAGACCTTGGCGGAGAAGGTCAAGGCTGACGCGGCACTGCTGGAGAGCATTGCAGTTACCCAGAACTCGTTCAAAGACACGGTGGAGCACTGGACCGAGGGTCTGGTGAACACTGCCGCCGTCATCAACGAGGAGCTGGCGCAGCTGGGGATGGATGACTTTGGGTATCCTTCCGACGAGAGCCTTCAACCCAGCACCAAGCTCAGCCTATTCTTCAAGGGCGTGGCGACGGCACTCCAGCGGCTCTGGGAGAGGATCCTGAAGCAGCTGGCCGATGAGTCACGCAAAATCTGCGCCGGGGTTCTCCAGAAGGTGCTGATGAAGGTAGCCTTCCGCAATCCAGGCCTCAGCTTCACCAATGTCCTCCGATCTTTGCCGCCTGACGCCGATCTGGATGCACTCAAGGCCCTTGTCGCACCCATTGTGGACAAGGTGAGCGAGATCAAGCGAGTCGAGGGCGGACACATAGATTAGGCCGCCCATTTCTTCTTTTCCCTTGTCGCTGCTAATCATGTTATGAAAATAGTCTGTTATAGCTGCGACAAGTTATCTTTGTAGTATAACTTTATTTCTGTATATCAATTGCAATGTTATTTCCTCTACTAGATTCCTTCCTTTGTATGTTTTTACACTACGCTTCTAGGGAACTTGTCGGCGCAGGCGCCCGAGCCGCGAGCGCTGAGTGCAGAACTTCAGTAGCTGCAGGCGGCGCTGCTTCCGACAAGAAACCTTGTCGCGACTAGATGCAACATGCTTAAGCTGTTGAGCGGACTCGAAACAAAGTAAGGGCGCAACTAGCCATGAGTTGGTTCCTCCGCGCACAGGTTTCCATACAAAGCAGGGTCGTTCGAGGAAGATAACTCAAAAATTTAAAAAAGTGATTGCTCAAACTTTGGCAACTTAGCTTTTCTGTCATTTGCTCCCCGGCAAGGCAAGTCTTTGCTTGAACGACGCCTGGCCCTGGCAAACTTGTGTTCGGGAGAACCTTCTTTTCCTTTAAAAGAAAAAGAAAGAAGAGAAAATAATAATATGGAGCTCTTCGGCTCGTTACTGCTTACCGGATGTAAGTGCTGCACAAAGTGTCAGATAATCACATGCAAGAAAGGAACTAACGCATGAAATGGACAAGCTGTGCGGAGCACATGGGGTTTTACTTATGCACGGGATCTGCGCCCGGCTTTGTACAAAGGATTACATGCAATAGCGGCAAGACTTGTACAAAAGGTGGTTGCCGGAACGGGTTCCGGCAACCGCGCCTTATGGGAAAAACTTACGAAGATGTTCTATCTTCCAGGAGTTGCTCACTGGAATGCCATCTTCGGTCTCAAGGCGGACAGCGCCAGGCCTTGTGACTTCTCACCCGATAAGGGCCTTCCCACTTCGGCGTCAACTTGTTGGAATTCTTGGCGGATTGAACGCGCCGAAGAACAAGGTCGCCTTTCTCGAAGCTTCTGGCTTTAACTCTGCGGCTATGATAGCGGCGCAAAGCTTGCTGGTATTGAGCAGCTCGTACAGCAGCCTGAAGACGATCTTCCTCAAGGAGCAGCGCGTCATCTTGCCGCAGCTGTTCTTGCTAAAGCTCATCATAAGCGAGCACTCGAGGTGATCCGTATACGAGTTCCGTGGGGAGAACTGCCTCTGCTCCATAGACTAGAGCGAAAGGTGTCTGGCCAGTGGCTCGATTTGGCATCGTTCTGATCGACCAAAGAACCACCGGCAGCTCCTCGATCCAGTTCCTTCCGCATCTGTGCAGCCTGTCGAAAGTTCTGGTCTTGAGTCCGCGCAGCACTTCAGCATTTGCCCTCTCTACTTGACCGTTGCTTCTCGGATGAGCAACAGAAGCGAAGCAGACCTTGGCGCCAAGGTCTTGGACGTACTGCATGAAGGTGTGGCTCGTGAATTGCGTGCCGTTGTCGGTGATGATCCTGTTAGGGATCCCGAAACGGCAAACAATCGACCTGAAGAACTTGACTACTGACTGTGCTGTCACCTTCCTCACTGGCTGTACTTCCGGCCACTTTGTGAACTTGTCGATTGCGACGTACAAGTACTCAAAGCCCCCGACAGCTCGGGGGAAGGGGCCGAGGATATCGAGCCCCCAGACCGAAAATGGCCAGGATAAAGGGATTGTCTGGATAGCTTGAGCTGGCTGGTGTATCTGTTTGGAGTGGAACTGGCACGCTTCACACTTGGTTACTTGTGCAGTTGCATCCTGGAGGGCTGTCGGCCAAAAGAAACCTTGTCGGAAAGCTTTGCCGGCAAGTGCTCTTGCGCCTATGTGGTGGCCACATATGCCTCCATGTATCTCTGCCAACAGCTTTTGTCCATCTTCCCGGCGAATACACTTCAATTTCACACCGTTGAGTCTTCTTCTGTACAGTATGCTATCGACAAACTGGTACATACTTGACTGCCGGGCTACTCTTTCTGCTTCTTCTTGTTCTTCGGGAAGTTCTCCTGTCTGAAGGAAATGGACAATCTGATGTGCCCATGCTGGAGCCTGTGGCTCGACAACAAGGACTAAAGGCACATCTTCTGCTGTGGGAACATCCGCTTCCACGGCAAGGACTTGTGGTCCTGCCGGAGCTTGATGTTCCCCGGCAAGCTTGCCGAAGCAAAACTTGTCGGGAGCGTCTGCTTCAATGGAACAAACCATAAGGCTTGCAGGAGCAGACTGCTCCTCAGCATCCTTGGTGTTGATCTTGGGGACTTTCTTGGCGGCGGCTTCGGGGAGCTCTGCCGGAAAGTAGTCGCCGGAAACCAACTCCCTCTTCTTGCTTTGTCCAGTTGATGGTGCTACGGATGGTTGAGTCAATTTAAGCACAAAGATCCCCGGTTCCACAGGTAACTTTAGTGCGGCGCACTTTGACAGGCCGTCAGCAATATCATTCTGAGCTCTTGGGATATGCTCTATTTGTAGGCCATCAAACTGCTTTTCTAGCTTCCTGACTTCATCAACATACGCTTCCATCAACGGGCTCTGGTAGTTCTTGTTCACTTGTCGGACGACAAGCTGTGAGTCACCCCTGACAATGAGCTTCTTAATCCCAAGGTCTGCTGCGATTCTGAGACCGGCAAGTAATCCTCCATACTCTGCTGTATTGTTGGTTGCTTGCTCTTTGGGAAACTGCATCTGGACTATGTACTTGAGGTGCTCTCCGGTGGGTGCGACAAGCAGCACGCCTGCACCGGCGCCTTGCAGCGAGAAGGCACCATCAAAGTACATCAGCCACTCTTTGTTTGCCTCTTTGACGGGGATGCTCGCTTCTGAAATTTCTTCATCTGGGGTTGGCGTCCACTCTGCTACGAACTCTGCCAATGCTCTGCTTTGGATAGTTGAGGTGCTCTCAAACTTGAGGCCAAAGCTTGACAGTTCCAGCGCCCACTCGACAATCCTGCCCGTTGCTTCTGGATTTTGCAGTATCCTCTTCAGCGGAAAGCGAGTGACGACTGTGATCTCATGTGCTTGGAAGTAATGGCGCAGCTTTCTCGAGGCCATGAGGAGGCCGAAAAGCAACTTCTGCACACCAGAGTACCTTGATCTAGCCCCCTGCAGAAGGGAACTGACAAAGTAAACTGGGCGCTGCACCATTTTCCTTGGCATCTTATCATGCTCCTGCGCAAACTCATGTTTGTCGGGACCAGAGCTTGTCGGCGAAGCCCCCTGCTTGTCGTCGGATGGGCCTGCCGTGGTTGCCGGCTCATCATCCGCCTCCCTCTCTGCCACTAACATAGCACTAACCACTTGATTGGTTGCCGCTATATACAGCAGCAACTTCTCTTGCGGCTTAGGTGCGACAAGCGTTGGAGTGGAGGACAGGTATCTCTTCAAGTCCTGCAGCGCAGCCTTCGCTTCCGGAGTCCATTTCATTGGACCTGCCTTTTTCAAAATTTTGAAAAATGGCAGGGCGCGCTCAGCAGATCTAGAGATAAACCTGCTGAGAGCAGCCACGCAACCGGCAAGCCTTCGTACATCCTTGACGCGCTTTGGTGCTTCGATCTGCTCAATGGCTTTGATCTTGTCGGGATTGGCTTCAATTCCCCGCTGAGACACGAAGAACCCGAGAAGCTTGCCGGAAGGGACTCCAAACACGCACTTCTCGGGGTTAAGCTTGAGGTTGATCTTGCGCAGGTTTGCAAATGTCTCATCTAAATCTTGAATCAAGGTCGCTTTGTCCTTGCTCTTGACCACTATGTCATCCATGTAAGCTTCCACATTTCTGTGTATTTGTGGCTCAAAAGCATGGTGAACTACCCTTGCGAATGTTGAACCAGCATTCTTCAAACCGAAAGGCATCCGTACAAAGCAGTACGTGCCACACGGGGTGATAAATGCGGTTTTCTCTTCATCTTCTTCTGCCATGAAGATCTGATGATATCCTGAGTATGCATCAAGAAATGAAAGCAAATCACATCTGGCTGTGGAGTCAACAATCTGGTCAATACGCGGTAAGGGAAATGGGTCTTTGGGACAAGCTTTATTAACATCAGTGAAGTCAATACAAAGTCTCCATTTCCCGTTAGCTTTGCGCACAACAACAGGATTGGCCAGCCACGTGGGATGGAGTACTCCTCTGACAAGGCCTGCTGCTTCCAACTTCTTGATTTCTTCTGCGATGAATTCTTGGCGCTCTACTGCCTGCTTCCTGACTCTCTGCTTGACGGGCCACGCATGAGGACATACGGCAAGGTGGAGCTCAATCACTTTCCTGGGAACATCGGGGATATCAGACGGTTGCCACGCAAACACGTCGACATTCGCCCGCAGGAAAGCAACGAGCGCGCTTTCCTATCTGGGGTCAAGAGTGGCGCTGATGGTGAAGGTACCACCAGTGCCATCCTCTTTGGCGGACACCTTCTTAGTCTCGGGTGGAGCTGCCATCGTCTTCTTGCACTTGTCGGTGGAGCTCGACGGTGCGTCCTCGACGGTAGCGCAGCACTCCGAAGAGGTGCGCTTGCCGGAGTGGGCATCAGAGCTCTTGCCGGACTTGGTCTTCTTGTTCCCCCCGGGAGCTTCAGCGGCAATTGTCCTTCGTTCTGCTGCGGCTGCTGCTTCTCGGTAGATCTTGTCGGCACAGATAAGAGCATCCTTCTTGTCGCCAGGGACAGAGATGACACTTATTGGGCCTGGCATTTTCAGTATGTTGTACGCATAGTGAGAGGCTGCCATGAACTTGGCTAGTGCCGGACGGCCAAGGATTCCATTGTAAGGTAATGGAAAGTCGGCAACGTCAAACATGACCCTCTCAGTCCTGAAGTTCAGCTCACTGCCAAATGTTACCGGCAACGTGATCTTTCCCTTTGGCTTGCTCCTTCCCAGGTTGATTCCTTGAAATGTGCCGATCTCTTCGAGCTCGCTGTCAGGGATCTGGAGCTTCTGGAGCACCACGGAGGAGATCAAGTTCAAACCGGCCCCGCCGTCAACTAGCATCTTAGTGACCTTGAGGTTGCGAATTGTTGGTGAAACCAACATCGGCAAGCACCCGACCGCAGTTATGCGATCCGGGTGGTCCTCAATATCAAAGATGATAGGCGTGCTGGACCATTTCAGAGGCCTTCGTGACTCGACAGGTGGTTCTGCTGCATTAACCTCCCGCATCCACTGCTTGAGCTGGCGGTGCGAGGCATGCAGAGAAGCACCACCGTCAATGCATAGGACCTCTGTAGCTTTCTGGAACTCCCGCTCATCGGTCTCCTCATCATCCATATCTTCATCGTCGCCGTCATCTTCATCCTTGTCGCGGCCGCGAGGAGGTCTATCTCCTTGCCGCTGCTTGGCCTTGCCGCGGCGTCCTCCTCGGCCGGGACGTTTCTTGCCGGATCCACCAGCTCCTTCCTGGGCCTTCTCTTTGTCGCGCCGCTCGTATTCAGCTTTTTGTTGCTCAACAAGCTGCTCGACTCTCTTACCGTTCTGAAGATCATGGCCCTTGGTGCGGTGAATCTTGCAATACTACTTGTTGGTGTCGTCCTGCTTGTCGGCGACCGCCACCTCCGCAGCAATCTCCTTGCCGGAGTCACCAACTTTGGCTTCCCTAGCGCGCCAAAGATGTCGGGGGAAACTGACCCACGAACACCTATGGGGCCACCGGGCCCCTTTCGGTTCGGTGGGGGGCGGAGGTTGCACGAAGAGCAGATCGAGGCGAAGCACACGAGCGGTTTACCCAGCTTCGGAGCTCTCCGGAGAGATAACACTCCTACTGCTGCTTGTCTGGTTGTATTATCTGGTGTTCTTGCTCTCTAGCAAGAGAGTGATGTGTTTTCTGGGCTACCAATGGATCAAAGCCGACTGTCTGAGGCTTCGAACCGAACGAACCGAACCCCCTCTACATTGCGCATGGGCCTCCTTTTATACGCTAAAGGGGTCACCGACAGGTGGCAACGCAGAGGAGGGTAAAAACTTAAAAAGCGAGGTAGTTGATACAGTTGCTTGTACAGTGCACCCTACCTAACCCTGACGGTAGGGGACAAGGGCATTAAATGCCCATCTGAGTCACCCGAACAGTGCAGAAAAGGACCGTTAGGGGCGCCACCATTCGCCACGATGGCAATCTTGTCAGCTTCGCATGCCACTGCGCACTGCTGGCTGCACAGCCTCCCGCCACGCGCACCCGGAGAGGCCCCCAGAGCGACACGTTGGTGGATGCGCTGGAGCATGGACGCAGAGTGGCCGCCTGCCGTGGCAAGCACCTTGCCGCTGTCATTATCTTGTCGGGTCTGGAAGCTTGTCGCTCACCGGGCCTCGAGGTACTTTGGTTGGTCTTCCCGGCAAGCTCCTCTTGCCGGGGCCTTGCTGCCTTGCTGGAGCGAGTGGCGCGTCGCGGCAAGTTCCTTGGAGCGCCTTGGTTGGCCTTCCCGGCAAGCTCCTCTTGCCGGGATCTTGTCTCCTTGGCTTAAATACTTTGTTCTTGGATGGCTCCAAGGGAACCTTGGGGATCTTGGCGTTCGCCCGGCAAGCCTTTGCCGCGGGGGGGGGGGGGGGGGGCTGCAACTGCCCGTGCACAAGTTCGGGGTACTAGGGTACCCCTATTGTAGTACACCGACAGGGAGTTAAACTTCCAGATAAAATAGTGATTGATAGAGTTCTCTAGCCACTATCACTAAGCTACTAGATCTTCGTGATGAACTATGACATGCAAGGGATGGAATTGATCCTGGAGCTGTTCGCGGTGCTTAAGACCACAAAAGGTAGAAATCAAGAAGGAGCATCAAGTGTTGATGGTTAAACAAGACCACTGGTTTCAAGAAGGGCAACGGCCAGAAGGTAAACTTCATGGATGGCAAACCAGTTGCCGCTCCAGTGAAGGAACCCAAGGTTGAACCCGAACCCGAGACTAAGTGCTTCTATTGTAAGGGGAACAGTCACTGGTAGCGGAATTACCCCAAATGCATGGTAGATAAGAAGGTTGGCAACTTCAGCAAAGTATATACGTGTTATTAATGTGTACCTCACTAGTACTCCTGGTAGCACCTGGGTATTGGATACCAGTTCAGTTGCTATTATTGGTGACTTGAAACAAAAGCTACGGACTAAACGGAGACTGGCTAAGGGCGAGGTGACGATGTGTGTTGGAAGTGTTTCCAAAGTTGAGATCACCATTGCACGCTCCATTTGCCTTCGGGATTAGTATTGAACCTACATAAATGTTATCAGGTGTCTACATTGAGCATGAATATGATTAGATCATGTTCATTGCAATACGGTTATTCATTTAAGTTAGAGAATAATGGTTATTCTGTTTACATGAATAATACCTTTCATGGTCATGCACCCTATGTGAATGGTTCATTGAATCTCGATCATGGTAATACACATGTTCACGCCAAAAGATGTAGAGTTAATAATGATAGTACCACTTTCTTGTGGCACTGCCGCTTAGGTCATATTGGCATAAGATGCATGAAGAAACTCCATGTTGATGGATGTTTGGAGTCACTTGATTTTGAATTGCTTGACACATGCGAGCCATGCCTCATGGGCAGGATGACTAAGACCCCGTTTTCAGGTACAATGAAACGGGCAAGTGACTTGTTGGAAATCATGCATGCTGATGCGTGTGATCCAATGAGAATTGAAGCATGCGGTGGATATCACTATTTTCTCATCTTCACTGACGATTTGGGTAGATATAGGTATATCTACTTAATGAAGCACAAGTCTGAAACGTTTGAAAAAGTTCAAGCGATTTCAGAGTGAAGTTAAGAATCATCATAACAATAAGATCATGTTCCTACGATCTGATCAAAAGGGGATTTTCTGAGTTATGAGTTTGGCAATCACTTAAGACATTGTGCAATTGTTTCACAGTTGAAGCCACCTGGAACACCACAAGGTAATGGTGTGTCCGGATGTCGTAATCGAACACTATGAGATATGGTGCGATCTATGATGTCTCTTATCAATCTACCATTTTCATTTTGAGGTTATGCGTTAGAGACAGCTGCATTCACTTTAGATAGGACACCATCTAAGTCCATTGAGACGACATCGTATGAACATTGGTTTGGCAAGAAACCAAAGTTGTCGTTTCTTAATGTTTGGGGCTGCGATGCTTAAGGCTTCAGCCGGAGAAGCTCGAACCCAAAGCGGACAAACACATCTTCATAGGATACCCAAAGGTGACAGTTGGGTATACCTTCTATCTCAGATCCATGGGCAAATTGTTTGTCGCTAAGAACGGGTCCTTTCTCGAGAAGGAGTTTCTATCGAAAGAATTGAGTGGGAGGAAGATAGAACTTGACGAGGTTGTCGAACCTTTACTTCAACCGGAGAGTGATGCAACACAGAAAGATGTTTTCTGTGGCGCCTACGTCTGTTGAATAGGAAGTTAATGATAGTGATCATGAAGCTTCGGATCAAGTTGCTATCGAACCCCGTAGGTCGACAAGGATATGTACTACTCCTAAGTGGTACGGTAATCCTGTCTTAGATATCATGTTGTTAGACAACAATGAACCTACGAGCTATGGAGAAGTGATGGTGGGCCCGTATTCTGACAAATGGTTAGAAGCCATGAAATCCGAGATAGGATCCATATATCAGAACAAAGTATGGACTTTGGGGGACTTGCCCGATGATCGGCAAGCCATTGAGATAAATGGGTCTTTAAGAAGAAGACGGACGTGGGCGGTAATGTTACCGTCTATGAAGCTCGACTTGTGGGAAAGAGTCTTTTCACAAGGTCAAGGAGTTGACTACGATGAGAATTTCTCACCCGTAGCAATGCTTAAGTCTGTCGTAATCATGTTAGCATTAGCTGTATTTTTCGATTATGAAATCTTACAGATGGATGTCAAAACAAGTTTTCTTACCAGTTTTCGTAAGAAAAGTTGTATGTGATACAATAAAAGGTTTTGTCGATCCTAAGGATGCTAAAAGGTATGCTGGCTCCAGCAATCCTTCTATGGACTAGAGCAAGCATCTCGGAATCGGAATATATGTTTTGATGGATTGATCAAAGCTTTTAGGTTTATACAATGTTTGCTAGAAACTTGTATTTACAAGAAAGTGAGTGGGAGCACTACAACATTTCCGATAAGTATATGTGGATGACATATTGCTGATTCGAAATAATGTAGAATTTCTGGAAAGCATAAACAGTTGTTTGAAGAGTGATTTTCAAAGGAAGACCTGGATAAAGCTGCTTACATATTGGGCATCAGGATCTATAGAAATAGATCAAGACGCCTGATGATACTTTCAAGGACGCACACCTTGACATGTTTTGAAAGAGTTCAAAATAGATCAGTCAAAGAAGGGGTTCTTACCTGAGTTGTAAGGTGTGAAGTTGAGTAAGACTCAAAGCTTGACCACGGCAGAAGAAAGAGGAAGGATGAAGGTCGTCCCCTACGCTTTTGTCATAGGCTCTATACGGTATGCCATGCTGAGTACCGCACCAGATGTGTGCCTTGCCACATGTCTGGCAAGAGGGTACAAAGGTGATCTAGGAGTGGATCACCAGATAGCAGTTAAAATTATCCTTAGAGGAATAAGGAAATGTTTCTCGGTTATGGAGGTGATAAAGAGTTCGACATAAAGAGTTACGTCGATGCAAGCTTAACACCTATCCGGATAGCTCTGAGAAGAGATACCGGATACGTATAATGGAGCAACAATTTGGAATAACTCCAAGTGGAACGTGGTAGCAGCATCTACGATATGACATAAAGTTTTGCGAAGTACATAGGGATCTGAATATGGCAAGACCCGTTGACTACAACCTCTCTCACAAGCATAACATGATCAAACCCAGAACTGATTGAGTATTAATCACATAGTGATGTGAACTAGATTAGTGACTCTAGTAAACTCTTTGGATGTTGGTCACATGGCGATGTGACCTGTGAGTGTTAATCACATGGCGAGGTGAACTAGATTATTGACTCTAGTGCAAGTGGGAGACTGTTGGAAATATGCCCTAGAGGCAATAATAAATTGGTTATTGTTATATTATATTTCATTGTTCATGATAATCGTTTATTATCCATGCTAGAATTGTATCGATAGGAAACTCAGATACATGTGTGGATACATAGACAACAACATGTCCCTAGTAAGCCTCTAGTTGACTAGCTCGTTGATCAATAGATGGTTACGGTTTCCTGACCATGGACATTGGATGTCGTTGATAACGGGATCACATCATTAGGAGAATGATGTGATGGACAAGACCCAATCCGAAGCCTATGTAGCGACCCGACCCGAATGGATCAAGTGCTCCGTGCTCAGGTGTCATCCCTGGATCAGTAATGCTGACACCACACAGTACATCGAAGGATTTATAGCAGAGTGGCAATCACACACTTATTACATCGTTGTCTCAAAGAGAACTTATTACAATAAATATGGCTTAAGGCCATCTAAAAACGATAACAGCAGAAGACTTGGAAGATAAATGGGTCCATCAACTCCAACGGCATCACTGAGTATAGAACCACGACCTAAAAGCACCTTACTCGTCGTCTGAAAAGTCTGCAACATGAGAAGTTGCAGCCCGAAAATGGGTCAGCACATGGAATATGCTGGCAATGTAACACATAGAGAGTAATGGAATGAAACAGCTATACTATATGCATATATGGCTGGTGGAAAGCTCTATGGTTATAGTTTTGCGTAAAGCCAGTTTTTCCCTACTGCAAAGGAATAAATTTATTTAACTATCATGGTAGTTGTTAAACATCGAGAATGGTTGACAGCATTCCGATCCCAATTAAGTGAACAATTAAAACCCAACAACATTAATTAGAGTAACATGATGAGATTCACATGATATTCAAGTACTAGATACTCAAGTTGTCCATAACCGGGGACACGGCTAATCATGATTAGTTTGTACACTCTGCAGAGGTTTGCGCACTTTTCCCCACATGACTCGATCGCCTCCGTTTGTTTTCTCGCACTACATGGTGTTTGAGAAACGGATGACCGAGACATAGTCTTTCAGAAGCGCTAGCACCTTACATGTGGGGTAGACCGTACCACCTACAACCCCTACATCTGCTAGTCCACCCCGTAAGAGTTCGCACAACTTAGTCAACTATGCCAGAGCCCATAGTAGCATGTGGCTGCACACGAAAGTTACTAGCATGAATGATCTTATGATCCCTTTGAGCCTGGGTGGCGGTCCAAAATAAAATAGGCAAGTCCTGATAGACATCAGGTGCCTCAATCCACCCAGATGTGTGTTTAAGTTGCCACCTTAGGTAAACCATTAAATTATCAACTCACATCTGTCATGGATATCACTCACCCAATCCACGTCTACTAGCATAGCATGGCATAATAAGCAAACGTAGAAGTAACTCCCAAAGGTTTCATAATAATACAGGTAATAGGTACTACCTCATCTACTTCCCATCCCACAATTTAATTAGATCCTAATCATGCAATGTGATAGGATTGATCTAATGCAATAAAACATGGGTTGTAGAAAAGGTATGATCAAAGTGTTACTTGCCTTGCTGATGATCCGCGAGACCTAGGGTTTCGAAATAACAAGCGGCGCAATCCGGGTGATCTATCGCAGACAAACAACAAGCATACAATAAGTACTAATCTAATGCACAGGTAAAACTCGAACAAGAGAACGAACCAGAAAGTTCAACTTAAGAACTCCAGTTGCAAAGAAAGAAAGAACCGAACAGAGAAACGGAAAAAGAAACGGCGGAAGAAAACAACTCGGTTCTAGCAAGTTGAAACTAGGTCAAATTTTACCGGGGCAAAAACTTGTTTAAGTTGATTAGACGGAACGGCGGTTTCAAAATGAAACTCCAGGCGCTTGAATCACCTGATTTCGATAAACGAGTGAGAAGAAAGACTAGAACGAAGATCGGATCTGAGATCACGATTGCGGAATAAATCCGACGAAAAGAAAAGAAGAACGATTAAACGAACGGGCGTCGTTAACCGGGGAATAATCGGTGATCACGTTCGTTGAGACGAACGGTCCGAAAGAAGAACGAAAACTGATCTAGGGTTTTCGGAAAAGAAAACCGAAACAAAGAACGAAAGAAAACCGGAACGGTTAAGAAAGAACCGGAACTTTTTAGAAGAAAAACTGAACCAAGGGGAGAAAAAGAGAGGCGCGGCTACCTCGGGAGGTGGGCGGTGGCGGCGGCGGCTATAGGGCCGCGGCGGCAGCTATAGCGCGGCGGCGGCGGGTGAGGGGCGCGGGGTGGGGCGCGGCTTGGGGAGGCGCGGGGTGGTGTGGGGCTTGGGGTTTGATTTGATGTTTTGGAGGGGGGGTGTGGGGGTATTTATATTGGTGAGGGGAGGGGGTTTTCTTGGGGTAAGGGGCAAGCAAAAGAGGGAAAACAAAACAAGGAAAGGGGGGCTAACCGGCCTAGAGTCCCTCTGGGACTCGGCCTAGAGGGAGGGAGGCGGCTGCCTGCGCCTAGCGCCTGGCGCGCGTGCGGCTGGGGCTGGGGCCTGGCCGGCCGGCCTGCTGGCTGGGCCTTGGCCCAAGGCGCTGCGAAGATTTTTTTAACGGTTCCGCGCAGAAAAACAAAAAGAAAACTAACTAAACGAACTCCGAAAAACCTAAAGTAAATTTTCCCCGACTCCTGACAGCGAGTCGAACAAAATGAACTTTACTCGGGGCCTAAAATGCAATTTTCGAAAACGCGCATTTTTCCCTATCCAAATAAAAAGCAAACAAAACTCCAGCAAACAAAATTTGATCTATTTATTAAATCTTCATTTTTCCTCAATTTTGGGAAAGTCATATTATTCCCTCTCTTATATTTTTTGATATCGGAAAAAATTATTGAAGATGAAATAAATAAATCAAATGATCCTCTTTTCAAATTCGAGAAAACTCTCAAATATGAAAATAACAAAATCTCCAACTCTCTCCGAGGGTCCTTGAGTTGCGTGAAATTTCTAGGATCGACCAAAATGCAAGAAAATATGCTATGCATGATGATCTAGTGTATAACATTCCAAATTGAAAATTTGGGATGTTACAGCCTAGCACAAAGATCGTGTAGTTCGTATACTAAAGTTTTTTAATGTCAAGTATCATTTCCTTAGACCATGAGATTGTGCAACTCCCGGATACCATAGGAATGCTTTGGGTGTGCCAAATGTCACAACGTAACTGGGTGGCTATAAAGGTACACTATAGGTATCTCTGAAAGTGTCTGTTGGGTTGGCACGAATCGAGACTGGGATTTGTCACTCCGTGTAAACGGAGAGGTATATCTGGGCCCACTCGGTAGGACATCATCATAATGTGCACAATGTGACCAAGGAGTTGATCACGGGATGATGTGTTACGGAACGAGTAAAGAGACTTGCCGGTAACGAGATTGAACAAGGTATCGGGATACCGACGACCGAATCTCGGGCAAGTATCATACCGATGGACAAAGGGAATTGTATACGGGATTGATTGAATCCTTGACATCATGGTTCATTCGATGAGATCATCGTGGAACATGTGGGAGCCAACATGGGTATCCAGATCCTGTTGTTGGTTATTGACCGGAGAGTTGTCTCGGCCATGTCTGCATGACTCCCGAACCCGTAGGGTCTACACACTTAAGGTTCGATGACGCTAGGGTTATAGGGAAAGTATGTACACGGTTACAAAATGTTGTTCGGAGTCCCGGATGAGATCCCGGACGTCACGAGGAGTTCTGGAATGGTCCGGAGGTAAATATTGGTATATAGGAAGTATGGTTTTGGCCACCGGAAGTGTTCCGGGCATCACCGGTAGTGTACCGGGACCACCGGAGGGGTCCAGGGGTCCACCAGGAGGGGCCACCAGCCCCGGAGGCCTACATGGGCCAATAGTGGGAAGGGACCAGCCCCTATGTGGGCTGGGTCGCCTCCCACCAAGGCCCAAGGCGTCCTCAAGAGGAGAGGGGGCAAACCCTAGGCGCAGATGGGCCCTAAGGCCCACCCTAGGTGCGCCCCCCTCTCTCTCCCCCTTGGCCGCCTCCCAGATGGGATCTGGGGGCTGCCTCCACCCCTAGGGAGGGAACCCTAGGTGGGGGCGCAGCCCCTCCCCTCCCCCTATATATACTTGAGCAAAGGGGCAGCCCAACAGACGATTCAATCCCCCTGTTGGCGCAGCCCTACCCCTCTTCCTCCTCGTCTCTCGTAGTGCTTGGCGAAGCCCTGCTGGAGTCCCGCGCTCCTCCACCACCACCACGCCGTCATGCTACTGCTGGATGGAGTCTTCCCCAACCTCTCCTTCTCCCCTTGCTGGATCAAGGCGTAGGAGACATCACCGGGCTGTACGTGTGTTGAACACGGAGGTGCCGTCCGTTCGGCACTAGGATCATCGGTGATTTGAATCACGACGAGTACGACTCCATCAACCCCGTTCACTTGAACGCTTCCGCTTAGCGATCTACAAGGGTATGTAGATGCACTCTCCTTCCCCTCGTTGCTGGATTACTCCATAGATTGATCTTGGTGATGCGTAGAAAATTTTGAATTTCTGCTACGATCCCCAACAAAGACATCCTTCAACTTGATAAAAATTTTCTTACCCCAACTAAGATCGAAGCTTTCAAGATGATAGAGTTAGCTCATATACAAAATAAGTATCTCACACGTGAAAATATTTTGTTGAAGGAGCATATCATCGCACTCAAAGGCATTATCCGCAAGTTAGAAGACCTCCTACGCTCGATGTGCGATTATCCATCACCAATAACTCCACCTTCTTCACCAACAAAGGAGACATAATCACATGGGTATGGGCACTCCCCTTGGCAACTGCCAAGCTTGGGGGAGTGCCCCAGTATCGTATCATCATCACTTTTATCTTTATCGTTTTTCTTAGTTCGATCCTTTTGATAATATTTTGATCTAGTAGAATAAATGTTCTTACTATGATCTAGTTGTGAGTTTTGCTTTATGATCCTTCTATGTAATTGAGTCCGTGAGCTATATATAATAAAGATTAGTGTTGAGTCAAGGGCTTGATTATTTTGCCATGATCTTAAGTGAATAAAAGAAAAGAGAAAGAATAAAAAGAATAAAAGAGATCATATGGATCTTATGGAGAGTAATGAGCTCACATAGAAAAAGTATGATGAATAAAAGCTGTTGAGAGTTAACAAACATAGTTTTGGTCATCGTTGAAATTAATAGGAAGTAATAAAGAAAGAGAGGTCTTCACATATAAATATACTATCTTGGACATCTTTTATGACTGTGAGCACTCATTAAAATATGACATGCTAAAGAGTTGACGTTGGACAAGGAAGACAATGTAATGGGTTATGTTTTTTACATCTGAGATAAATTATATTGTCATGGATCATCCAACATGGTTGAGCTTGCCTTTCCCTCTCATGCTAGCCAATCCTTTGCACCAAGTAGAGATACTACTTGTTCTTCCAAACACCCTTAAACCAGTTTTGCCATGAGAGTCCACCATATCTACCTATGGATTGAGTAAGATCCTTCAAGTAAGTTGTCATCGGTGCAAGCAATAAGAATTGCTCTCTAAATATGTATGATTGATTGGTTTGGAGGAAATAAGCTTTATATGATCGTGTGATATGGAAGAAATAAAAGCGACAAACTGCATAATAAAGGTCCATATCACAAGTGGCAATATAAAGTGATGTTCTTTCGCATTAAGATTTTGTGCATCCAACCATAAAAGCGCATGACAACCTCTGCTTCCCTCTGTGAAGGGCCTATCTTTTACCTTTATCTCCTACCTTACATAAGAATCATGGTGATCTTCACCCTTCCTTCTTACATTTTATCTTTTGGCAAGCACAACATGTTGGAAAGATCCTGGTATATATGGCTAATTGGATGCAAGTTTTCATGAACTATTATTGTTGACATTACACTTGAGGTAAAATGTTGGGAGGCAAAACTATAAGCCCCTATCTTTCTTTGTGTCCGATTAAAACTTCATACCCATAAGTATTGTGTGAGTGTTAGCAATTGTGAAAGAGTAAATGATAGTTGAGTATGTGGACTTGCTGAAAAGCTCTTATATTGACTCTTTCCTATATTATGATAAATTGCAATTGCTTCAATGACTGAGATTATAGTTTGTTAGTTTTCAATGAAGTTTATGATTCATACTTGAAATTGTGATTGAATTGTTACTCTAGCATAAGAGATCATATGACAAGAATTATATAAGTTGCTATTCTAAGAATGATCATGATGCCCTCATGTCCGTATTTTATTTTTATCGACACCTCTATCTCTAAACATGTGGACATATTTTTTGATTTTGGCTTTCGCTTGAGGACAAGCGAGGTCTACGCTCGGGGGATTTGATACGTCCATTTTGCATCATGCTTTTATATCGATATTTATTGCATTATGGGCTGTTATTACACATTATGTCACAATACTTATGCCCATTATCTCTTATTTTACAAGGTTTACATAAAGAGGGAGAATGCCGGCAGCTGGGATTCTGGGCTGGAAAAGGAGCAAATAGTAGAGACCTATTCTGCACAGCTCCAAAAGTCCTGAAACTTCACAGAAGACATTTTCAGAATATATAAAAAATATTGAGCGCAAGAAGTTCACCAGGGGGCCACACCCTGCCCACGAGGGTGGGGGACTCCCTACCCCCTGGGCGCGCCCCCCTACCTCGTGGGCCCCCTGGTGGCCCTTCGATGGCCATCTTCTGCTATATGCAGTCTTTCGATGAGGAAAAAATCAGAAGCCATCTTTCCGGACGAGACTCCGCCGCCACGAGGCGAAACCTTGGCGGAACCAATCTAGGGCTCTGGTGGAGCTGTTCTGCCGGGGAAACTTCCCTCTGGGAGGGGGAAATCATCGCCATCGTCATCACCAACGCTCCCCTCATCGGGAGAGGGCAATCTCCATCAACATCTTCACCAGCACCATCTCCTCTCAAAACCCTAGTTCATCTCTTGTATCCAATTCTTGTCTCCAAGTCCAGGATTGGTACCTGTGGGTTGCTAGTAGTGTTAATTACTCCTTGTAGTTGATGCTAGATGGCTTCATCTCTCTCTCTCTCTCTTGATTCTCAATACAATGGTATCTTGGAGATCCATATGATGTAACTCTTTTGCGGTGTGTTTGTTGGGATCGATGAACTTTGAGTTTATGATCAGATATATCTTTTCAAATCCATGAAAGTATTTGAGTTTCTTTGATCTCTTTTATGCATGATCTCTTATAGCCTCATATTTCTTCTCCGATATTTTGGTTTTGTCTGGCCAACTTGATCTATTTGTCTTGCAATGGGAAGAGGTGCCCGTTAGTGGGTTCGATCTTACGGTGCTTGATCCCAATGATAGAAAGGGAACCGACACGTATGTATTGTTGCTACTAAGGATAAAAAGATGGGACCTATATCTACCGCCATAGATAAACGGATCTCGTCTACATCATGTCATCGTTCTTATTGCATTACTCCATTTTTCCATGAACTTAATACACTAGATGCATGCTGGATAGCGGTCGATGTGTGGAGTAATAGTAGTAGATGCAGGCAGGAATCGGTCTACAAATCTTGGACGTGATGCCTATGTAATAATCATTGCCTGGATATCATCATAATTATTTGAGGTTCTACCAATTGCCCAACAGTAATTTGTTCACCCATCGCTTTGCTATTTTTCTCGAGAGAAGCCACTAGTGAAACCTACGCCCCCCAGGTCTCTTTCTCATATATTTGCCTTCGCAATCTATTTTTATTTGCTTTTATTTTCAGATCTATTAAACCAAAAAACCCAAAAATACCTTGCTGCAATTTATTTTATTTGGCGTTTGATCTATCAATATTTACAACTCTCTCCCATCCACGTGCCTTCTGGCGCCGTTACGCGAAAAGGATTGACAACCCCTTTAACACGTCGGGTTGCGAGTGGTTCTTATTTGTGTGCAGGGGTTGTTTACGTTGTGTTGCTTGGTTCTCCTAGTGGTTCAATAACCTTGGTTCCTTATCTGAGGGAAATACCTACCGCCGATGTGCTGCATCATCCCTTCCTGTTTGGGGAAAAACTGACTAGGTTCAACCGACGTCAGTCGTCCAAACCAACAAAAGTCCCGGGGGAGTTTTGTTTAATTATTTGCATTTTGAGTTCGGGATTGGGAATCCCTATTACCGCCCTTTTATCGTGCGATGGTGAGTGAATAAACACTCGACCTGAGAATAACCCGCTTAGCATGGAAGATACCGACCACCTCCTGTCGTTCCATGAACGATCCAGGCACACAAAAGGATATTTATTAGAAGCTTTTAGAGGTGGCACATGCAACTTTACTTAGGACGGCAGGGTAATACCGCATATAGGTAGGTATGGGGGACTCATCTGGAATAACTTTGGGTTCAAGGTTTTTGATGTACAAGCAGAATTCCCACTTAGTACAGACGAAAGCTAGCAATTAGATTGAGAAGCAGGCAGCTAGAGAGCAACAATGGTCATAAACATGCATTATGCATAAGTAACATTGGACACTAGCATGAGTAGGATATGAACACCATGAACATAAATATCTTAGAATCTATGTTGGTTTTGATTCAACTACATGCATGAACATGTGCCAAGTCAAGCCACTCGAACATTCAGAGGAGGATACCGTATCATCATACTACATCACAATCATTTTAACGCAATGTTGATATCCAAGATAAATCATTATCCACTCCCAGCTACTTATGCATGGCATGAGAAACTATAATCTCTAATTGTTATTGTAAACATGTTTAATCATAATGGGCTGAATCATGGATACTATGTTAAACTTATTTACACAAACAGAACAAGTCGAGTTCATACCAATTTCTCTCTGCCACGACCAGTTCATCGAACATTGCCATTATTGCCTTCCACTTGCACAACCGAACGATATGAAAATGATAATAGTGCAAGAGTGCCGTGGACTAAGCTGGAATCTGCAAAACATTTTATTCAACAGGAGAAGACAAGGCAAAATGAGCTCTTTATTAGATCAACAATTATTCATATGAGAGCCACTCAACATTTTCATCGTGGTCTTCTCCTCGGTAAGACTCGAATAGAAAGAAAAGAAACTCAAAGAAACACACTGAAATATTTTTGGAGTTTTTGGTTTTCTTGAACAAGCAAATAAAAGGGAAAAGAAAAACGAGAAAAACTATTTACACGGGGAAGCTCCCAACAAGCAAAAGAAGAACAAGGAAATCTTTTGGGGTTTTCTTTTTAATACTACAACTACGCATGCATAGAAAGTAAAATAACTACAACTATTTTTGGGGTTTTTCTAAGATTTTTCAAACACACAAGAAGAAAGCAAGAAAATAAATTAAGCATGGATGATACAATGAAAAAGTGTGAACACTGATAGATGAAATAAGTGAACATGAATGTAATGTCTGTGAGAAACACGTACTCCCCCAAGCTTAGGCTTTTGGCCTGACTTGGTAATCTACCAGAAGCCTGGATAGTAGTTGGGGCACTTAGGAGCCGGCATCCACTGGTCCCACGACTGAGGTTCTTCCTCCTCCTCTGCAGTAGCCTGATTGTTCCGGTAGGCGATGATGTCCGCAAGCATAATCCTATATCCGCCCCTGGCAACAGGATCAAACAAAGCAGGAGTAGGATCTATTGTAGTCCTTTCGATAAGTAAAAGTGTCGAACCCAACGAGGAGCAGAAGGAAATGATAAGTGGTTTTCAGCAAGGTATTCTTTGCAAGTACTGAAATAAGTGGTAACAGATAGTTTTATGATAGGATAGTTTGTAACGAGCAACAAGTAACAAAAGTAAATAAAGTGCAGCAAGGTGGCCCAATCCTTTTTGTAGCAAAGGACAAGCCTGGACAAACTCTTATATAGAGAAAAGCGCTCCCGAGGACACATGGGAATATCATCAAGCTAGTTTTCATCACGCTCATATGATTCATGTTTGGTACTTTGATAAGTTGGTATGTGGGTGGACCGCTGCTTGGGTGCTGCCCTTAATTGGACAAGCATCCCACTTATGATTAACCTCTATTGCAAGCATATGCAACTAAAACAAAAGTATTAAGGTAAAGCTAACCATAGCATGAAACATGTGGATCCAAATCAGCCCCTTACGAAGCAACGCATAAACTAGGGTTTAAGCTTCTGTCACTCTAGCAACCCATCATCTACTTATTACTTCCCAATGCCTTCCTCTAGGCCCAAATAATGGTGAAGTGTCATGTAGTCGACGTTCACATAACACCACTAGAGGAGAGACAACATACATCTCATCAAAATATCGAACGAATACCAAATTCACATGACTACTAATAGCAAGACTTCTCCCATGTCCTCAGGAACAAACGTAACTACTCACAAAGCATAAACATGTTCATAATCAGAGGGGTATTAATATGCATATAAGATCTGAACATATGATCTTCCACCAATTAAACCAACTAGCATCAACTACAAGGAGTAATTAACACTACTAGCAACCTACTAGCACCAATCCTAGACTTGGAGACAAGAATTGGATACAAGAGATGAACTAGGGTTTTGAGAGGAGATGGTGCTGATGAAGATGTTGATGGAAATTGCCCTCTCCCATTGAGAGGAGCGTTGGTGATGATGATGGCGATGATTTCCCCCTCCGGGAGGGAAGTTTCCCCGGCAGAACAGCTCCGCCAGAACCCTAGATTGGTTCCGCCAAGGTTCCTTCTCGTGGCGGCGGAGTTTCGTCCGAGAAGATGGCTTGTTATTTTTTTCCATTGAAAGACTTCATATAGCAGAAGATGGTCAGCGGAGGGCCACCAGGAGGCCCACGAGGTAGGGGGCATGCCCAGGGGGGTAGGGCGCGCGCCCCACCCTCGTGGGCAGGGTGTGTCCCCCCTGGTGAAGTTCTTGCTCTCAGTATTTTTTATATATTTGGAAAACGTCTTCCATGGAGTTTCAGGACTTCTGGTGCTGTGCAGAATAGGTCTCTAATATTTGCTCCTTTTCCAGTCCAGAATCCCAGCTGCCGGCATTCTCCCTCTTTATGTAAATCTTGTAAAATAAGAGCGAATAGGCATAAGTATTGTGACATAATGTGTAATAATAGCCCATAATGCAATAAATATCGATATAAAAGCATGATGCAAAATGGACGTATCAACTCCCCCAAGCTTAGACCTCACTTGTCCTCAAGCGAAAAGCCAAAATCGAAAAATATGTCCACATGTTTAGAGATAGAGGTGTCGATAAAAATAAAATACGGACATGAGGCCAACATGATCATTCTTAGAACAGCAACTTATATAATTCTTGTCATGTGATTTCTTATGCTAGAGTAATAATTCAATCACAATCTCAAGTATGAATAGTAAACTTCATTGGAAACTAACAAACTATAATCTCAGTCATTGGAGCAATTGCAATTTATCATACCATAGGAAAGAGTCAATGTAGAAGAGCTTTTCAGCAAGTCCACATACTCAACTATCATATAGTCTTTCACAATTGCTGACACTCACGCAATACTTATGCGTATAGAGTTTTAATCGGACACAGAGAAAGATAGGGGCTTATAGTTCTGCCTCCCAACGTTTTACCTTAAGGGTAATGTCAACAGTAATAGTTCATGAAAACTCACATCCAAATAGCCATATATACCTGGATCTTTCCAACATACTATGCTTGCCAAAGGATAAAGTGTAAAAAGGAAGGGTGAAGATCACCATGACTCTTATGCAATGTAGGAGATAAAAGTAAAAGATAGGCCCTTCGCAGAGGGAAGCAGAGGTTGTCATGCGCTTTTATAGTTGGATGCACAAAATCTTAATGCGAAAGGACGTCACTTTATATTGCCACTTGTGATATGGACCTTTATTATGCAGTCTGTCGCTTTTATTTCTTCCATATCACACGATCGTATAAATCTTATTTTCTCCCACACTAATAAGTCATGCATATTTAGAGAGCAATTTTTATTGCTTGCACGGATGACAATTTACTTGGAGGATCTTACTCAATCCATAGGTAGGTATGGTGGACTCTCATGGCAAAACTAGTTTAACGGTATTTGGAAGCACAAGTAGTATCTCTACTTGGTGCGATGAATTTGGCTAGCATGAGGGAGAAAGGCAAGATCAACATGTTGGAGGATCCAAGACAATATAATTTATCTTAGATGTAAGAAAACATAACCCATTATGTTGTCTTCCTTGTCCAACGTCAACTCTTTAGCATGTCATATTTTAATGAGTGCTCACAGTCATAAAAGATGTCCAAGATAGTATATCTATATGTGAAGACCTCTCTTTCTTTATTACTTCCTATTAATTGCAACGATGACCAAAACTATGTTTGTCAACCCTCAACACCTTTTATTCATCATACTTTTTCTATGTGAGCTCATTACTCTCCATAAGACTCACGTGATCTCCTTGTTTCTTTTTATTTCTTTCTCTTTTCTTTTATTCCCTTAGGATCATGACAAAATAATCAAGCCCTTGACTCAACACTAATCTTTATTATATAGCTCACGGAATCGATTACATAGAAGGATTATAAAGCAAAACTCACAACTAGATCATACTAAGAACTTTTATTCTACTAGATCAAGATATTACCAAAAGGATCGAACTAAGAAAAATGGTAAAGATAAAAGTGATGGTGATATGATTCCGGTGCACTCCCCCAAGCTTGGCAGTTGCCAAGGGGAGTGCCCATACCCAGATGATTATGTCTCTCTTTTCGTGGGTGGTGATGTGATGTTCTTGGCGATGATGCCCCTCAGGATATGATTCTCCTCCTCGAGCTTATTGACTTGCTGCTTGAGGTCCTTTATTTCCTTTCGGAGGTTTCCTGTAACAGCCAAAGCTCCCTGCACCCAAGGGTGCTGCATAGCTGCGGGAGAACCAGTGACACTCTTTTTCATATTCTAATAATAAAGAAATCTAACATTGGAAGGGATAACCGAGTTTGGAATAGTCGAGCTCTGCAGTTCTCCCATTGTGAACCCAGCTTGGAGGCGGGAAGCGACTTCTTGATCCTCTTCCATGGCATCTATCCTCTTCAAATCAGCCTTCATCTCTTCCTCCGTTGCTGGCCCAAAGGGGTCAACATGGTTGTTTGTCGTTGATCTTGGTGCCGGATGAGACACCCAGCTCTCCCCGACTGATTCTTGTGAAGACATCCTGCTCTAATCTGCAGCAGCAACAACTCGAAACACAAACAGAAGATAATTGTGTGATACGGGAGTAAAAACCCTGGGGAGATTATATAATGATTTTTTGCCGACCAAAATACATGTCGTGTATGAAAACGGAGTCCGGAGAGCGCACAAGGGGGCCACGAGGTAGGGGGCGCACCCTCCACCCTCGTGGAGCCCTCGTGTCCTTCTCGGACTGCTACTTATTTTTCTATTTTTCTAAATATTCCAAAACGGAGAAATATTGCCTTAAAAACTGTTTTGGAGTCGGTTTACTTACCATCCCACATACCTATTCCTTTTCGGAGTCTAAAACGTTCCAGAAAGTGTCCCTTATGTATTCCTCTGGGGTTACGGTTTCAATAACATTGGTTTCAACATTTATGGGATTACCTGAGATATAATGTTTGATTCTTTGACCGTTCACCACCTTCGGATTTGTGCCTTCGAAGTTGTTGATTTTTATGGCACCGGAACGATAGACCTCCTTGATAACGTAAGGACCTTCCCATCTAGAGAGAAGTTTTCCTTCCAAAAATCTTAAACGAGAGTTGTATAGCAATATATAATCACCTACATTAAACTCACACTTTTGTATCCTTTTGTCATGCCATCTTTTAACTTTTCCTTTAAACAACTTGGCATTTTCATAGGCTTGGGTTCTCCATTCATCAAGTGAGCTAATATCAAATAACCTCTTCTCACCGGCAAGTTTGAAATCATAATTGAGTTCTTTAATAGCCCAATATGCCTTGTGTTCTAGTTCGAGAGGCAAGTGACATGCTTTTCCATAAACCATTTTATACGGAGACATACCCATAGGATTTTTATATGCAGCTCTATAGGCCCATAATGCATCATCAAGTTTCTTGGACCAATCCTTTCTAGATCTATTAACAGTCTTTTGCAAAATTAATTTGAGTTCTGTATTACTCAATTCTACTTGACCACTAGACTGAGGGTGATAAGGGGATGCAATTCTATGGTTAACATCATATTTAGCAAGCATTTTACGGAAAGCACCGTGAATAAAATGTGAACCACCATCAGTCATTAAATATCTAGGGACTCCAAATCTTGGAAAAATAACTTCTTTAAGCATTTTAATAGAAGTGTTATAATCAGCACTACTAGTTGGAATAGCTTCTACCCACTTAGTAACGTAGTCAACAACAACTAAAATATGTGTATATCCATTAGAGGAAGGAAAGTGTCCCATATAGTTAAAGCCCCAAACATCAAATGGTTCAATAACAAGTGAATAATTCATAGGCATTTCTTGACGTCTACTAATATTACCAATTCTTTGACATTCATCAGAAGATAAGACAAACTTATGGGCATCCTTGAAGAGAGTAGGCCAATAAAAACCAGATTGCAATACCTTATGTGCAGTTCTATCTCCAGCATGGTGTCCTCCATAAGCTTCGGAGTGACACTTGCGTAGGATTTGTTCCTGTTCATGCTCAGGTACACAAGTCTAATAACACCATATACTCCTTCTTTATAAAGATGTGGGTCATCCCAAAAGTAATGCCTCAAATCATAGAAGAACCTTTTCTTTTGTTGGTATGTGAAACTAGGTGGTATAAACTTAGCAACAATGTAATTAGCATAATCAGCATACCATGGAGTAGTATGAGAAGCATTTATGACATTTAATTGCTCATCAGGAAAGCTATCATCAATAGGAAGTGGGTCATCAAGCACATTTTCTAACCTAGACAAGTTGTCTGCAACGGGGTTCTCAGCTCCCTTTCTATCAACAATATGTAAATCAAATTCTTGTAGCAAGAGAACCCATCTAATAAGTCTAGGTTTAGCATCTTTCTTTTCGATAAGATATTTAATAGCAGCATGATCAATGTGAATAGTTACTTTAGAATCAACAATATAAGGTCTGAACTTATCACAAGCAAATACAACTGCTAAGAATTCTTTTCCAGTGGTAGCATAATTTATTTGAGCATTGTCTAGGGTTTTACTAGCATATTGAATAACGTTTAATTTCTTTTCAACTCTTTGTCCTAGAACAACACCTACAACACAATCACTAGCATCACACATAATTTCAAACGGTAAATTCCAATCAGGTGGCTGAACAATAGGTGCAGAGATCAATGCTTTCTTAAGTATTTCAAATGCTTCTACACAATCATCATCAAAAACAAATGGTATATCTTTTTGTAATAAATTAGTCAGAGGCCGAGAGATTTTTGAGAAGTCCTTAATAAACATCCTATAAAATCCGGCATGGCCAAGGAAACTTCTTATACATTTGATATCCTTGGGACATGGCATCTTCTCAATAGCATCAACTTTGGCTTTATCAACTTCAATACCTCTTTCAGAAACTTTATGCCCCAAGACAATACCTTCATTAACCATAAAGTGGCACTTTTCCCAATTCAAGACAAGATTAGTTTCTTCACATCTCTGCAAAACTCGATCAAGGTTGCTCAAGCAATCATCAAAAGAATATCCATAGACGGAAAAGTCGTCCATGAAAACCTCACAAATCTTTCCACAAAAGTCAGAGAATATAGCCATCATGCTTCTTTGAAAGGTAGCAGGTGCATTACATAAACCGACAGGCATACGTCTATAAGCAAAAGTACCAAAAGTGCATGTAAAAGTAGTCTTTGATTGATCTTTGGCTGAAACGGGTATTTGAGAGAAACCAGAATAACCATCTAGAAAGCAAAAATGTGTATGTTTGGATCTTTTTAGCATTTGATCGATAAAAGGTAAGGGGTAATGATCCTTTTTAGTAGCCTTATTTAATTTGTGGAAATCAATTACCATCCTATAACCTGTAATAATTCTTTGAGGGATCAATTCATCTTGATCATTAGTAACAACAGTAATACCTCCCTTCTTAGGGACACAATGGACAGGGCTTACCCACTGACTATCAGCAACGGGATAGATTATACCTGCCTCAAGGAGCTTTATTATTTCCTTTCTTACCACTTCTTTCATTTTAGGATTCAGCCGGCGTTGATGGTCACGAACTGTTTTAGCATCTTCTTCCAAATTAATTTTATGTTGACATAGAGTGGGAATAATGCCCTTAAGATCATCAAGAGTATACCCAATAGCAGCACGGTGCTTCTTCAGAGTTTTCAATAATCTCTCCTCCTCATGCTCTGAAAGGTTAGCACTAATAATAACAGGATATATCTTTTTCTCATCAAGATAAGCATATTTAAGAGTATCAGGTAACGGTTTAAGCTCAAACACGGCATCACCCTTGGGTGGAGGAGGATCCCCTAGGATTTCAGCAGGTAAATTGTTTTTCAGAATACTTTCCTATTTAAAGAATACTTCATCTAATTCCCTTCTCTCATTCATAAACATGTCATTTTCATGGTCTAGCAAGTATTGTTCTAAAGGATCACTAGGAGGTACGGCAATAGAAGCGAGACCAATAATTTCATCCTTGCTAGGTAATTCTTCTTCACGGTGTTGTCTACTAAATTTAGAGAAATTAAATTCATGAGTCATATCATCTAAACTGATAGTAACAACATCTCTTTTGCAATCTATGGTAGCATTAACAGTGTTTAAGAAGGGTCTACCAAATATAATGGGACAAAAGCTATCTTGTGGGGAACCAAGAACAAGAAAATCAGCAGGATATTTAGTTTTCCCACACAAGACTTCAACATCTCTAACAATTCCCATTGGTGAAATAGTATCTCTATTGGCAAGTTTAATTGTGACATCAACATCTTCCATTTCAGCAGGTGCAATATCATGCATAACTTCTTTGTATAAGGAATAAGGTATTGCACTAGCACTATCACCCATATCACATAAGCCATGATAACAATGATCTCCTATTTTAACAGAAATAACAGGCATGCCTACCACAGGTCTAGGTTTGTCTTTAGCACACGGTTTAGCAATTCTAGCAGTTTCATCACAGAAATAAATAACATGCCCATCAATATTATCAGACAAGAGATCTTTAACAATAGCAATATTTGGTTCAACTTTAACTTGCTCAGGAGGTGTATATGTTTTAATGTTGCTTTTACGAACTACAGTTGAAGCTCTAGCATGATCCTTTATCCTAACAGGGAAAGGTGGTTTCTCAACATAAGTAGTAGGAACAATAGGATCATTATAAGCGACAATCTTTTCTTCAACTTTAATAGGTGCAGCTACTTTTACTTCCATGGGAGGATGATATTTAAACCACTTCTCCTTGGGGAGATCAACATAAGTAGCAAAAGATTCATAGAAAGAAGCTACTATCTCAGAGTCAAGTACATATTTAGTGCTAAATTTACGAAAAATATCGGTATCCATAAAAGACTCAATAGTATCAAAACTAGGTGTTATACCTGACTCCTTACCTTTGTCGAGGTCCCAATCTTCAGAGTTGCGTTTAATTCTTTCCAATAAATCTCATTTGAATTCAATAGTCTTCATCATAAAAGAGCCATCACAAGAAGTATCAAGCATGGTGCGATTGTTATCAGAAAGCCGAGCATAGAAATTGTGAATAATCATTTTTCTTGAGAGCTCATGATTGGGGCATGAATATAACATTGATTTAAGCCTCCCCCAAGCTTGAGCGATGCTTTCTCCTTTGCGAGGCCAAAAATTATATATGTAATTGCGATCACGATGAATAAGATGCATAGGATAAAACTTCTGATGAAATTCCAATTTCAATCATTTGTAATTCAAAGACCCCATATCATCACATAGCCTATACCATGTCGATGCATCTCCCTTCGAAGATAAAGGGAATACCTTCTTCTTAACAACATCTCCAGGTACACCTGCAAGCTTAAATAATCCACAAACTTCATCCACATATATTAGATGCTCATCAGGATGTTTTGTTCCATCTCCTAAAAAAGTATTAGCTAGCAGTTTTTCTATCATACTCGAAGGAATTTCAAAGCAGACATTTTAATTTTCATTTGCATTTTTAGTAGGTTGAGTAGGTTAGGGTGAAGATACCCCAAACAAGACCATCAGAGGATTACTTTCCGTAGTAACAAGTGACAGTAAATTTCAGCACACTATATAAATTTTTTCCTTACCAAATTCCACCTACCAACGGCGCTTCACTCCACGGCAACGGCGCCAGAAAAGAGTCTTGATGACCCACAAGTATAGGGGATCTATCGTAGTCCTTTCAATAAGTAAGAGTGTCGAACCCAACGAGGAGCAGAAGGAAATGATAAGCGGTTTCCAGCAAGATATTCTCTGCAAGTACTGAAATAAGTGGTAACAGATAGTTTTCTGATAGGATAGTTTGTAACGAGCAACAAGTAACAAAAGTAAATAAAGTGCAGCAAGGTGGCCCAATCCTTTTTGTAGCAAAGGACAAGCCTGGACAAACTCTTATATAGAGAAAAGCGCTCCCGAGGACACATGGGAATATCGCCAAGCTAGTTTTGATCACGCTCATATGATTCATGTTCGGTACTTTGATAATTTGGTATGTGGGTGGACCGGTGCTTGGGTGCTGCCCTTACTTGGACAAGCATCCCACTTATGATTAACCTCTATTGCAAGCATCCGCAACTACAACAAAAGTATTAAGGTAAACCTAACCATAGCATGAAACATGTGGATCCAAATCAGCCCCTTATGAAGCAACGCATAAACTAGGGTTTAAGCTTCTGTCACTCTAGCAACCCATCATCTACTTATTACTTCCCAATGCCTTCCTCTAGGCCCAAATAATGGTGAAGTGTCATGTAGTCGACGTTCACATAACACCACTAGAGGAGAGACAACATACATCTCATCAAAATATCGACCAAATTCACATGACTACTAATAGCAAGACTTCTCCCATGTCCTCAGGAACAAACGTAACTACTCACAAAGCATAAACATGTTCATAATCAGAGGGGTATTAATATGCATATAAGATCTGAACATATGATCTTCCACCAATTAAACCAACTAGCATCAACTACAAGGAGTAATTAACACTACTAGCAACCTACTAGCACCAATCCTGGACTTGGAGACAAGAATTGGATACAAGAGATGAACTAGGGTTTTGAGAGGAGATGGTGCTGATGAAGATGTTGATGGAAATTGCCCTCTCCCGATGAGAGGAGCGTTGGTGATGACGATGTCGATGATTTCCCCCTCCGGGAGGGAAGTTTCCCGACAGAATAGCTCCGCCAGAACCCTAGATTGGTTCCGCCAAGGTTCCGCCTCGTGGCGGCGGAGTTTCGTCCGAGAAGATGGCTTGTTATTTTTCCCATCGAAAGACTTCATATAGCAGAACATGGTCACCGGACGGCCACCAGGGGGCCCACGAGGTAGGGGGCGCGCCCAGGGGGGTAGTGTTGGAAATATGCCCTAGAGGCAATAATAAAATGGTTATTATTATATTTCCTTGTTCATGATAATTTGCTATTGTTCATGCTATAATTGTGTTATCCGGAAATCATAATACATGTGTGAATACATAGACCACAACATGTCCCTAGTGAGCCTCTAGTTGACTAGCTCGTTGATCAATAGATGGTTACGGTTTCCTGACCATGGACATTGGATGTTATTGATAACGGGATCACATCATTAGGAGAATGATGTGATGGACAAGACCCAATCCTAAGCATAGCACAAGATCATGTAGTTCGTCTGCTAGAGCTTTTCTAAGTGTCAAGTATCATTTCCTTAAACCATGAGATTGTGCAACTCCCGGATAACTTAGGTGTGCTTTGGGTGTACCAAACGTCACAACGTAAATGGGTGGCTATAAAGGTACACTACAGGTATCTCCGAAAGTGTTTGTTGGGTTGGCATGAATCGAGACTGGGATTTGTCACTCCGTATGATAGAGAGGTATCTCTGGGCCCACTCGGTAATGCATCATCAAATGAGCTCGGTGTGACTAAGTAGTTGGTCACGGGATCATGCATTACGACACGAGTAAAGTGACTTGCCGGTAACAGGATTGAACTAGGTATTGGGATACCGACGATCGAATCTCGGGCAAGTAACGTACCGATTGACAAAGGGAATTGTATACGGGATTGCTTGAATCCTTGACATCGTGGTTTATCCGATGAGATCATCGTGGAACATGTGGGAGACAACATGGGTATACAGATCCCGCTGTTGGTTATTGGCCGGAGAGTTGTCTCGGTCAAGTCTGCATGGTTCCCGAACCCGTAGGGTCTACACACTTAAGGTTCGATGACGCTAGGGTTATTAGGAAGACGTGTATGTGATTAACGAATGTTGTTCGGAGTCCCGGATGAGATCCCGAACGTCAGGAGGAGTTCCGGAATGGTCCGGAGGTGAAGATTTATATGTAGGAAGTTGTCATACGGTCACCGGAAAGGTTCGGGGGCATATCGGTATTGTACCGGGGCCATCGGAGGGGTTTCGGGGGTCCACCGGGAGGGGCCACCTCTCTCGGAGGGCCTAATGGGTCGTAGAGGAAAGGGAACCAGCCCTACATGGGCTCGGCGCATTCCCCCATTGGGCCCATGCACCTAGGGTTGGGGGGGGACCCTAAGGGGGGCGCCCCCCTTGCTTGGGGGGCAAGCCCCCTCCCCTTGGCCGCCGTCCCCCTCTAGATCTCATCTAGAGGGGGCCGGCCCCCTTCCTCCTTCCCCTATATATAGAGGGGCAAGGGGAGGGCTGCACACACCATCCAAGGCGCAGCCCCTCCCCTCCCCAACACCTCTCCTCCTCCGCAAGAGCTTGGCGAAGCCCTGCCGGAGTATTGCAGCTCCACCACCACCACGCCGTCGTGCTGCTGTTGGAGTCCTCTTCCTCAACCTCTCCCTCCTCCTTACTGGATCAAGGCGCGGGAGACATCCTCGCTCCGCATGTGTGTTGAACATAGAGGTGTCGTCCGTTCGGCGCTAGGATCTTCGGTGATTTGGATCACGACGAGTACGACTCCATCAACCCCGTTCTCTTCAACGCTTCCGCTCGCGATCTACAAGGGTATGTAGATGCACTCCTCTCTCCTCGTTGCTAGATGACTCCATAGATTGATCTTGGTGATGCGTAGAAAATTTTAAATTTCTGCTACGTTCCCCAACAATGGCATCATGAGCTAGGTCTATGCGTAGTTTCTATGCACGAGTAGAACACAAGTTGTTGTGGGCGTCGATTTTGTCAATTTATTTGCTGTTACTAATCTTATCTTGATTCGGCGGCATCATGGGATGAAGCGGCCCGGACCGACCTTACACATACGCTTACGTGAGACTGGTTCCACCGACTGACATGCACTAGTTGCATAAGGTGGCTAGCGGGTGTCTGTCTCTCCCACTTTAGTCGGATCGGATTCGATGAAAAGGGTCCTTATGAAGGGTAAATAGAAATTGGCATATCACGTTGTGGTTTTGGCGTAGGTAAGAAACGTTCTTGCTAGAAACCTATAGCAGCCACGTAAAAACTTGCAACAACAATTAGAGGACGTCTAACTTGTTTTTGCAGCATATGCCGTGTGATGTGATATGGCCAAAAGGATGTGATGAATGATATATGTGATGTATGAGATTGATCATGTTGTTGTAATAGGAATCACGACTTGCATGTCGATGAGTATGACAACCGGCAGGAGCCATAGGAGTTGTCTTAATTTATTTATGACCTGTGTGTCAACTTATATGTCATGTAATTACTTTACTTTATCGCTAACCGTTAGCCATAGTAGTAGAAGTAATAGTTGATGAGACAACTTCATGAAGACACGATGATGGAGATCATGATGATGGAGATCATGGTGTCATGCCGGTGACGACGAGGATCATGGCGCCCCGAAGATGGAGATCAAAAGGAGCAAAATGATATTGGCCATATCATGTCACTATTTGATTGCATGTGATGTTTATCATGTTTTACATCTTATTTGCTTAGAACGACGGTAGCATAAATAAGATGATCCCTCGCAATAATTTCAAGAAAGTGTTCCACCTAACTGTGCACCGTTGCTAAGGTCCGTTGTTCCGAAGCACCACGTGATGGTCGGGTGTGATAGGTTCTAACGTTCGCATACAACGGGTGTAAGCCAGATTTACACAAGCAAAACACTTAGGTTGACTTGATGAGCCTAGCATGTACAGACATGGCCTCGGAACACGGAAGACCGAAAGGTCGAACATGAGTCGTATGGAAGATACGATCAACATGAAGATGTTCACCGATGATGACTAGTCCGTCTCACGTGATGATCGGACATGGCCTAGTTGAATCGGATCATGTATCACTTAGATGACTAGAGGGATGTCTATCTGAGTGGGAGTTCATTAAATAATTTGATTAGATGAACTTAATTATCATGAACTTGGTCTAAAATCTTTACAATATGTCTTGTAGATCAAATGACCCACGCTAATGTTGTCCTCAACTTCAATGCGTTCCTAGAGAAAACCAAGCTGAAAGACGATGGTAGCAACTATACGGACTGGGTACGGAACTTGAGGATCATCCTCATAGCTGCCAAGAAAGCATATGTCCTTGAAGCACCGCTAGGTGAAGCACCACCCCCAGCAAACCAAGATGTTATGAACGCTTGGCAGTCCCGTGCTGATGATTACTCCCTGGTTCAGTGCGGCATGCTTTACAGCTTAGAACCGGGGCTCCAGAAGCGTTTTGAGCAACACGGAGCATATTAGATGTTCCAAGAGCTGAAAATGGTTTTCCAAGATCATGCCCGGGTCGAGAGATATGAAGTCTCTGACAAGTTCTACAATTGTAAGATGGAGGAGAATAGTTTTGTCAGCGAGCACATACTCAAAATGTCTGGGTTGCACAACTGCTTGTCTCAGCTGGGAGTTAATCTCCCGGATGATGCGGTCGTTGACAGAATCCTTCAGTCGCTCCCACCTAGCTACAAGAGCTTTGTGATGAACTTCAATATGCAGGGGATGGAAAAGACCATTTCTGAGGTATATTCAATGCTGAAATCAGCGGAGGTGGAAATCAAAAAGGAACATCAAGTGTTGATGGTGAATAAAACCACTAAGTTCAAGAAGGGCAAGGGTAAAAAGAACTTCAAGAAGGACGGCAAGGGAGTTGCCGCGCCCGGTAAGCAAGCTGCCGGGAAGAAGCCAAAGAATGGACCCAAGCCCGAGACTGAGTGTTTTTTATTGCAAGGGAAGTGGTCACTGGAAGCGGAACTACCCCAAGTACTTAGCGGACAAGAAGGCCGACAACACCAAAGGTATATGTGATATACATGTTATTGATGTGTACCTTACCAGTACTCGTAGTAGCTCATGGGTATTTGATACCGGTGCGGTTGCTCATATTTGTAACTCAAAATAGGAGTTGTGGAATAAGCGGAGTACATGGCAGCCTCGGAGGCAGCACAAGAAGCAATCTGGGTGAAGTAGTTCATTACCGATGTAGGAGTTATTCCCAATGCGTCGGGCCCGATGACTCTCTTCTGTGACAACACTGGAGCTATTGCCCTTGCCAAGGAGCCCAGGTTTCACAGAAAGACCAGGCATATCAAGCGTCACTTCAACTCCATTCGTGAAAATGTTCAAAATGGAGACATAGATATTTGTAAAGTGCATACGGACCTGAATGTCGCAGATTCGTTGACTAAACCTCTCCCTCGAGCAAAACATGATCAACACCAGAACTCTATGGGTGTTCGATTCATCACAATGTAACTAGATTATTGACTCTAGTGCAAGTGGGAGACTGTTGGAAATATGCCCTAGAGGCAATAATAAAATGCTTATTATTGTATTTCCTTGTTCATGATAATTGTCTATTGTTCATGCTATAATTGTGTTATCCGGAAATCGTAATACATGTGTGAATACATAGACCACAACATGTCCCTAGTGAGACTCTAGTTGACTAGCTCATTGATCAATAGATGGTTACGGTTTCCTGACCATGGACATTGGATGTCATTGATAATGGGATCACATCATTAGGAGAATGATGTGATGGACAGGACCCAATCCTAAGCATAGCACAAGATATTGTAGTTCGTCTGCTAGAGCTTTTCTAAGTGTCAAGTATCATTTCCTTAGACCATGAGATTGTGCAACTCCCGGATACCGTAGGAGTGCTTTGGGTGTACCAAACGTCACAATGTAAATGGGTTTCTATAAAGGTACACTACAGGTATCTTCGAAAGTGTCTGTTGGGTTGGCATGAATCAAGACTGGGATTTGTCACTCCGTATGACGGAGAGGTATCTCTGGGCCCACTCAGTAATGCATCATCAAATGAGCAGTGTGACTAAGTAGTTGGTCACGGAATCATGCATTACGGCACGAGTAAAGTGACTTGCCGGTAACGAGATTGAACGAGGTATTGGGATACCGACGATCGAATATCGGGCAAGTAACGTACTGATTGACAAAGGGAATTGTATACGGGGTTGCTTGAATCCTCGACATCGTGGTTCATCCGATGAGATCATCGTGGAACATGTGGGAGCCAACATGGGTATCTAGATCCCATTGTTGGTTATTGGCCAGAGAGTTGTCTCGGTCATGTCTACATGGTTCCCGAACCCGTAGGGTCTACACACTTAAGGTTCGATGATGCTAGGGTTATTAGGAAGACTTGTATGTGATTACCGAATGTTGTTCGGAGTCCCGGATGAGATCCCGGATGTCACGAGGAGTTCCGGAATGGTCCGGAGGTGAAGATTTATATGTAGGAAGTTGTCATACGGTCACCGGAAAGGTTCGGGGGCATATCGGTATTGTACCAGGGCCACCGGAGGGGTTCTGGGGGTCCACCGGGAGGGGCCACCTCTCTCGGAGGGCCTAATGGGCCGTAGAGGAAAGGGAACCAGCCCTACATGGGCTGGGTGCATTCCCCCCTTGGGCCCATGTGCCTAGGGTTGGGGGCAACCCTAAGGGGGTGCCCCCCTTGCTTGGGGGGCCAACCCCCTTCCTCCTTCCCCTATATATAGAGGGGCAAGGGGAGGGCTGCACACACCATCCAAGGCGCAGCCCCTCCCCTGCCCAACACCTCTCCTCCTCCGCAAGAGCTTGGTGAAGCCCTGCCGGAGTACTGCAGCTCCACCACCACCATGCTGTCATGCTGCTGTTGGAGCCCTCTTCCTCAACCTCTCCCTCCTCCTTGCTGGATCAAGGCGCGGGAGATGTCCTCGCTCCGTACGTGTGTTGAACGCGGAGGTGTCGTCCGTTCGGCGCTAGGATCTTCGGTGAGTCGGATCACGACGAGTACGACTCCATCAACCTCGTTCTCTTGAACGCTTCCGCTCGCGATCTACAAGGGTATGTAGATGCACTCCTCTCTCCTTGTTGCTAGATGACTCCATAGATTGATCTTGGTGATGCATAGAAAATTTTAAATTTCTACTACGTTCCCCAACAGGTAGGGCGCGCCCCCTACCCTCGTGGGAAGGGTTTGGCCCCCCTGGTGAAGTTCTTGCTCTCAGCATTTTTTATATATTTGTTAAACGTCTTTCCTGGAGTTTCAGGACTTTTGGAGCTGTGCAGAATAGGTCTCTAATATTTGCTCCTTTTCCAGCCCAGAATCCTAGCTGCCGGCATTCTCCCTCTTTATGTAAACCTTGTAAAATAAGAGAGAATAGGCATAAGTATTGTGACATAATGTGTAATAATATCCCATAATGCAATAAATATAGATATAATAGCATGATGCAAAATGGACGTATCATGACGCTGAAAACCAGGTTATATGGAATAGGGATGTTAGGAGATTCGATATCAGTAAAATGGTGGTGCTCCATTATCAGAGTACGATAAAAGGCCTCAAACTCTGCCGGCCTAGGCTCAACTAAACTCCCATCAGAGGGGATCATGCATATGTTACAAAATTCAGTAAGTGGTATCTGATGGGTTTCAGCATATAAATCAAACTGTACTTCAGGGGGATTATTCCTAGAAAGGAAAGTAAAGCTTTGAACAAAGGAGTTTGTGAGGAGATGATACTGTTCGCATTCAGCTGCGATGAAGTCGGTGAGGCTGATACTAGCAACATATTGTGTGAACTCCTAAAGGATTCCAACCTCTTCCATGAACGGTGTGTGCGGCCATTCGCACGGCCGTACATCCGCCAACCTCCAACGATGGACATCACTGTCAGATGACTCCCCAATAACACCCATGGAGTTCTTCTTGGAGACAAACTTCCTAAAGATATTCATGGTTTTCCTATGAACAAAAATTCTAAAATTTATTAGACCGGAAAATTTTCTCAACAAAACTTCACAAAAATGATACCAACTACTCATAGGGATATATAGAGGCCATAGCAAGCATTCAAACTACCTATAACTCTAAGAATTCAACATGCAAGCTCATCTACAGCAGCACCAAGAGTAGCTAATTATTCAAAATATAAACCACTAAACCAAAAACTAATTGGACAAACGGTGATGTCACATACCAAGCAACAATCCCCTGAAACAGTTTCGAAAACGGAGCTTCGAGCAAAGATATCGAAATCCACGAGCTTGAGATCAAGAACACGGGAGAGAGAGCTATGGGGATTTTTTTCTGTAGGTAGGTGATGATGTGGTGTAAAGAGATAAGTGAGGGGGGCCCATGTGGGGACCACAACGCACCAGGGAACGCCTGGGGGTCCTGGCGAGCCCAGGTGGGTTGTGCCCACCTGGTGCACCTCCCTCTGATATTAATTGCATTAGAAATTCATAAATAATCAGAAAAAATTGTATTAAATATTCAGAGCATTCTGAGAACTTTTATTTTTGGGTCATTTTTTATTGCACGGGAAATTCAGAAAATAGGCAAAACATGGAATTTTATTTTATTTAACTAATAAAAACAAAAAACAAAAAGTAGAGACAGAAGGTAGTGCTTACTAAATTCATCAACTTCATACCATTCAAAAATGATCCATTAATACGGTTGATCAAGTCTTATTAACAACCACTTTCGATTAGCATGAAACCGAAGAACTTTCTTTAATCACTAAGTTACCTCAACGGGAATATGAATGTCCCCAACAATAAGCAGTTCATATTTCTTTTTGGCAGTAGGTATAGTTATTTGAAAACTTCCAATAGTGATTGTCAGAGATTTTTCAATAACATTAATACCATTCACTTGAAATTGTTTCTTCGGAAAGTGCACCGTATGCTCATTACCACTGATGTGAAAAGTGACCTTGCTTTTATTGAAATCAATAACAGCCCCTGCAGTATTCAAGAAGGGTCTACCAAGGATAATCAAAATGTTGTCGTCCTCGGGCATCTTAAGTATAACAAAGTCAGTCAAAATAGTAACATTAGCAACAAGAACGGGCACATCCTCACAAATAACGATAGGTATGGCAGTTGATTTGTCAGCCATTTGCAAAGATATTTTAGTATGTGTGAGTTTATTCAAATCAAGTCAGCTTAACACTAACACCAACTCCTAAATCACACAAAACAATTTTCACATAATTCTTTTTGATGGAGCAAGGTATAGTTGGTATTCCCAGATCTCCAAGTTTTTTAGGTACTCCATCTTTAAAAGTATAGTTAGCAAGCATAGTGGAAATTTCAGCTTCATGTATTTTTCTTTTATTGGTGATGATGTATTTCATATACTTTGCATAAGGAGGCATTTTAAGGATATCAGTCAAGCAAGTACGCAAAAAGATTGGCCTCGGCATTTCAGCAAAGCATTCAAATTCTTCATCATCTTTCTTTTTAGTTGACTTAGGTGGAAAAGGCATAGGTTTTTGAACCCACTGTTCTCTTTCTTTACCGTGTTTTCTAGCCACAAAGTCTCTTTTATCATATCTTTTATTTTTAGGTTGTGGGTTATCAAGATCAACATGTGGTTCTATCTCAACATCATTGTCTCGTTCTTATTTATTTGTTTGAGAGTCTTCATGAACATTAGCATTATCTTTTTCATTATCACTAGGTGAATGTTCATTACCATATTGAGTTTTAGCATCAGAGATAGAAGTTTCATTATCATTATCAGGAGGTTTTTCTCTTTCAGGTTCACTAGGAGCATGCAAAGTCCTATCAATTTTCTTTTTCTTTTTTCTTTCTAGAAGGACTAGTTGCAGTGGTGTTGTTCCTTTGTGAATCCTGTTCAATTCTTTTTGGGTGTCCCTCAGGATAAAGTGGTTCCGGAGTCATTTTACCTCCTCTAGTTGCAACTCTAACAGCAAAGTGATACGCCTCCAACGTATCTATAATTTTTGATTGCTCCATGCTATATTATCTTCTGTTTTGGACATTATTGGGCTTTATTATTCATTTTTATATTATTTTTGGGACTAACCTATTAACCGGAGGCCCAGCCCAGAATTGTTGTTTTTGTCTGTTTTAGGGTTTCGAAGAAAAGGAATATCAAACGGAGTCCAAACGGAATGAAACCTTCGGGAACATGATTTTCTCAACGAATAAGACCAGAGAGACTTGGACCCTACGTCAAGAAATAAAACAGGAGGCCACGAGGTAGGGGGCGCGCCCACCACCACCAGGCGCGCCCTCCACCCTCGTGGGCCCCCTGTTGCTCCACCGACGTACTCCTTCCTCCTATATATATCCACGTACCCCCAAACGATCATAACAGGAGCCAAAACCCTAATTCCACCGCCGTAACTTTCTGTATCCACGAGATCTCATCTTGGGGCCTGTTCCGGAGCTCCGCCGGAGGGGGCATCGATCACGGAGGGCTTCTACATCAACACCATAGCCCCTCCGATGAAGTGTGAGTAGTTCACCTCAGACCTACGGGTCCATAGTTAGTAGCTAGATGGCTTCTTCTCTCTTTTTGGATCTCAATACAATGTTCTCCCCCTCTCTTGTGGAGATCTATTCGATGTAATCTTCTTTTTGCGGTGTGTTTGTTGAGACCGATGAATTGTGGGTTTATGATCAAGTCTATCTATGAATAATATTTGAATCTTCTCTGAATTATTTGATGTATGATTGGTTATCTTTGCAAGTCTCTTCGAATTATCAGTTTGGTTTGGCCTACTAGATTGATCTTTCTTGCAATGGGAGAAGTGCTTAGCTTTGGGTTCAATCTTGCGGTGTCCTTTCCTGGTGACAGTAAGGGCAGCAAGGCACGTATTGTATTGTTGCCATTGAGAGAAGCCACTAGTGAAACCTATGGCCCCCAAGTCTATCTTTATCATATTGATGTCCTACTACTTAGTTATTTCCTTTGCTATTTACTTTGCCTTTATTTTACTTTGCATCTTTTATCATAAAAATACCAAAAATATTATCTTATCATATCTATCAGATCTCACTCTCGTAAGTGGCCCTATAGGGATTGACAACCCCTATTTGTGTTGGTTGCGAGGATTTATTTGTTTTGTGCAGGTGCGAGGGGCTCGCGCGTAGCCTCCTACTGTATTGATACCTTGGTTCTAAAAAACTAAGGGAAATACTTACGCTACTTTGCTGCATCATCCCTTCCTCTTCGGGGAAAACCAACGCGGTGCTCAAGAGGTAGCAAGAAGGATTCTGGCGCCGTTGCCGGGGAGGTCTACGGCAAAGTCAACATACCAAGTACCCATCACATACCCTTATCTCCCGCATTACATTATTTGCCAGTTGCCTCTCGTTTTCCTCTCCCCCACTTCACCCTTGCCGTTTTATTCGCCCTCTCTTTCTCTATTTGCCTCTTTTTGTTTGCTTGCTTTTTGTTTGCTTGTGTGTTAGTTTGTTTGCTTGTCGTTATGGCTAGTCCTTTACTTTCTGCCTCTATGTCTGAAAATGGGGAAACTATTGTCGATAATAATTCTGATGCTCCTACTAAAGAACCCACTATCTCACATATAAAAAGATTCCGTGTTGGTAGTGGTAATATTATTGGAAAAGGAGTTACTCAAGATTTCTTTACTTGTGCCGGTGCTTTGCCTTCTATGGGTAGTTCTATTCTTCATAGAAATAGTAGTCTTGCGGACGCTATTTCCATGCTTGTAGTTGAGCTTGAAAGACAATTCATGCACATGCATCCTTCTATACAAAGGATTTTCCTGGAATTTTCTAATATTGAGCATTCTTCTGTTAAGCGTGCCGCTACTATCTTTTTGGCTCATGAGTTTAAATTCATAATAAAAGAGGCCAAAGAAATCTTTGCACATTATAGGGTGGACGCTTGCCGTCCTCCCATAGAGGCTATCCTCTTTGATCAAGAAGAAATAATGCGCTATCAATCTCTAGATTATGTTGCTTTCAATGAAAATCTTAGAAAAAGGGTTCCTACCAATGTTTTAGTTGATAGAATTTCTGAACTTAATGATGATTTGGCTATTCACAATAATGAACTAGGATATTCTCTTGAATATAGGCTCACAAAGTTCTGTCAAAAGAATGCTTATAATGATGAATTGGTTGTGCAATATGAAGGACCAAAGGAGGAACCTATACCTCCAAAGGTTGATCTTGGGGACTTTTGTCCCATTAAATTTAGCCCTTTTGATTACTTTTGCTTACCTCAAAGAAAACTTGCTACCGAACGTAGAGAATATGAAATGAGTTTTAATAATTTATCTTACTATTATGGCAATACCAAGATCTATTCTTGCTTGTTATGCCTAGCTAGGGGCGTTAAACGATAGCGCTTGTTGGGAGGCAACCCAATTTTATTTTTATTCTTTGCTTTTTGCTCATGTTTAGTAATAAATAATTTATCTAGCCTCTGTTTTGGTTGTGTTTTTTGTGTTTAATTAGTGTTTGTGCCAAGTAGAACCGTTGGGAAGACTTGGGAAAAGTCTTGTTGAACTTGCTGTAAAAAAACAGAAACTTTAGCGCTCACGAGAATTGCTGTCATTTTTATTTGGAGAGTGCTATTTAGTTAATTAATTTTGTAGATGATTAATAGATAAATTCCTCACGTCCAACAATTTATTTTAGAATTTTTGGGGTTCCATATCTTGCGCTAGCTACAGATTACTACAAATTGTTCTGTTTTTGACAGATTCTCTTTTTCGTGTATTGTTTGTTTATTTTGATAAATCTATGGCTAGTAAAATTGAACATATAAATGATGAGCTAGTGTGCCCAACTAGCCGGCACCAGCCACGTCTCCTTTTATTCGCCGCGTCCAGCATCCTCTCCTCTCCCTTTCCCCTCGCTCGCTTCCTTCTCTCGAGCCCCCAGATCCCTAGCCGCCTTCTCCCACAGCACCTCAGCCGCCTCCTCTCGCTCTCCACCCAGCCACCTGCCAGCTCCCACTCGCCCAGCGCGGACGGCCTCCTAGCCGCCGCAGCCGCCGCCTCCTTCTCTTCCTCTTCCTCTCCCTCAGCGTAGCCCCTCCTCCGTCGACGGCACCTTGTCCAAATCGGGTTCAGCTCATCTCCATGGACAGCAGGGGTGGACAGCGGGAAGAGGTGCGTCTCCTCCACCCGCTGGCTGCCACCGTCGGCGGTATTCACGGTTGGGCTAGAGGATCAGGGGCAGGGGAGGCCTGCGGTGGGGGAAGGAGCAGCAAGGCCAGAGCCGAGGAGAAGCTGGTGGCGGCGGCAGTGCTCCCGTCTCGCTGAGCAGGCAGGCCCTGGTTCGTGAACGAGCCCAACCATTCTTCCCTCCAGTTCGTGCTCGGTTTGTCTTCCCGTCCCCTTCCTTTCACCTTATCACTCTTGTGGTAGCGCCCAGCTCCTCTGATTTGTGCTGAGGAACACCAGCTGAAGCACCAGCTCGGAATTTTTTCTTTCACACTGCCGTCTGAAGCACCAGCTCGGTATCTGCAGGTATGGTAGCTTCTCCACCCCCTCTCTTCTTTGATAGTGATTTTTTTGTTGCTGTTGTTGCAGAAACAACCAAAACATGCTTGAGATTTCAGTAAAAATGGATTTCGTTTTACTGTGTTTGCTCTAAAAAATTATTCTGACCATTTCAGTGGGGATGCAGTGGAGGACCGGTTTTTCAGAGAGAGAGAGAGAGAGAGAGAGAGAGAGAGAGAGAGTGATGTACGCAAATCCAAGAATAAGAGGAGAACGGGTACATTTTTCTTGAGTCCTCATTGTAACTGTTGCATTTTTAGATCTTCCATCTCTTTCCGTGTGTGCATAATTGACAAGACAACATGGTGAACTATCCCCAAGTGAATTAGACCTTACCTTTCCTTAGAGAGGTTGCCTAGGAAAAACGTGGATCGAGTTTGTCGAGCAGGGAACGGAGTCGATTTGATATTATCTTTTGCGCGCTCGTTTAATGCCACTTGCAAGCTGAAAAGAAAATATCATAAAGAGCCTTCTAACTTATGTCGTTATTTTTCCTAATATATTAACGGGTGTTTAGATGACCACATAGGAAAGAATCAATTGGTGATAGGCTTAATAATATAGTTATAGAGCGTCATACATTTATTTCCAGAATTGTGATATGGAGACTTAGGCTAACCGCTAACGCACATTGGCCACTCTGACCATTGCGACTCAAATGGACAGGTTCCATAAATAATTGACAGACCTCATGTACTGGTGGTTAGTAAATCAATTACTAAGATTGACAGATAATTGAACATCTTCAACATCTATCTCTTGGTTGTGTGTATGTGTCTCTTATGCCTCATATCATTGATGACAAAATATTTTGAATTTTCCCTTTGACGTCCCCTTTCAATTTATCATAGCATCATTGTAGTTTAGTTTCAAATGAAATAAGTTGGCAGTTCGTTGCGACCATGTGTTTCTGTTTTGTTTTTTAGTTTGTCCTACGGCTGTTGATTACATATGGTGATACTGGTGCAAAGGGTGCCCTAAAAGATGATCAAGTTCTTGCATCAGCAAAATGTCAGGTGTAGTGTTTTTTTATTTCCTTTTTCCTTTATCTGATTAGCAAGTTCTCTCATCTATCAAAAGAAGAAGAACAATAAAGCAAGTAAAAAGTTTTTTGTTTACTAAAATGTCTTCTATCGAGGCATATTATGACTGAAGTACAATAAATGATTTACCTCAGTTTCGGCTTTTTTCAGGCCTTAGCAGAACTTCTACCTTCTTTAGAAAATGATGGACCACAATGCTTGATATCATTGACTCATCCATATCGAATGTGTAGTAGGATGGCTAGAATTTTACCCAATAAGCTTAAAAGACAGTGAGCAAGTAAATGTATGTTACCATAGAACACGTAGATTGATCCAATGTTGCCATCCATCAAAGTTTGTATTAGGCAGATAGTCTCTTTGAGTAGCTAATTACAGCATTGTAAATTTCTATTTGGTTCAGCATTCTTTTGAGTTTTCATGAGATACTTGATGTCTACTACACAACCTTTTTCTTGTAGACGTTGTTGGGCCTCCAAGTGCAGAGGTTTGTAGGACAATAGCAAATTTCCCTCAAGTGGATGACCTAAGGTTTATCAATCCGTAGGAGGCGTAGGATGAAGATGGTCTCTCTCAAGCAACCCTGCAACCAAATAACAAAGAGTCTCTTGTGTCTCCAACACACCCAATACAATGGTAAATTGTATAGGTGCACTAATTTGGCGAAGAGATGGTGACACAAGTGGTATATGGATAGTAGATAAAGGTATTCGTAATCTGAAATTATAAAAACAGCAAGGTAACAAGTGATAAAAGTGAGCGTAAACGGTATTGCAATGTGTGGAAATAAGGCCTAGGGTTCATACTTTCGCTAGTGTAAGTTCCCTCAACAATACTAACATAATTGGATCATAAAACTATTCCTCAACATGCAACAAAGAGTCACTCCAAAGTCGCTAATAGCGGAGAACGAACGAAGAGATTATGGTAGGGTACGAAACCACCTCAAAGTTATTCCACTACTAGGAAAAGGGCTACTAATGGTGCACCAGTTTTGCCTACTAATGGCGCATAACTGGTGCGCCATTAGTATCACGCCACTAGTATTTTTTACTAATGGCGCACCACTGGTGCGCCATTAGTATCTGGTATACTAATGGCGCACCACTGGTGCGCCATTAGTATAGGCCACGGTGCGCCATTAGTATAGGCCACGGTGCACCATTAGTATTTTTGAATTTTGAAGGCGGGAAAATAGTAGTGGCGCACCGTCTAACCCCCACCGTGCGCCATTGCTATTTTTGAATTTTGAATTTGGATCTGGATCGTGATTTTTTTTGCCCATTTTTTGCTAGTTTTTTTGCTCGTTTTTTGGCACGATATTATTTCAAATTTTGTTCCTGTTTTTGGATCTTGTACGTTCTTTTGCCGTGTTTGCCAGAGAGGAGGAGGAGGAGGTCACCGGAGAGGCGCTCGCCTACATCGCCGGAGAGGAGGAGGAGGTCGCCGGAGAGGAGTTCACCGAAGCATGGGAAAGGAGGAAGGAGAAACCATGAGGGAATGGGAGGAGAGGAGGGAGGAGGAGCTCACCTAAGAGGAGGGAGGAGAAACCGTGAGGGGAGGGGAGGAGGGAGGAGGAGGTCCCCGGAAAGGAGGAGGTCGCCGGAGAGGAGGATGGTAGTATGGTGGAGGAGAGAAGGGAAGATGGAGTGGAGGAGAGGAGGAGATGGAGTGAAGGAGAGGAGGAGATGGAGTGGAGGAGAGGTGGAGTGGAGGAGGTGCGCCCAGCCATATATACGACATAGTAATGGCGCACCGTGGGCAGGTGCGTCATTACTAACTTTTTTTATTTTCTTGATTTATTTTGAATTTTGAAGGCGGGAAGATACTAATGGCGCACCATGGGCAGGTACGCCATTAGTAACTTTTTTTTAATTTTTTGAATTTTTTTGAATTTTGAAGGCGGGAAGTTACTAATGGCGCACCATGGGCAGGTGCGTCATTAGTAACTATTTTTTTTTATTTTTTTGACTTATTTTGAATTTTGAAGGCGGGAAGATACTAATGGCGCACCATGGGCAGGTGCGCCATTAGTAAGTTTGATTTTTTTTGCCTCTCTAGATCTTAAAAGCCCCGTATCTTTTTTCTGTTAGGTTTTTGAGGATTTTGAAAATGTTTAACGGGGTTCCCCGGTTAAATTCGGATGTAACTTTTCGAGTAGATGATTTTTCATATAAAAAACTTTTTCATCCGAGTTTGTACGCAAAAGTTATGCCCATTTTTACAAATTCTCGAGAGATTTTGCAAAAAAGTCGAAAATTCATGTTTGTAAATTTTGCTAACAGCTAGACCACATATCACATGGGAATCTTATTTTCTTTTATTTTTGACATTTCTATCATTTTCTTTTATTTTTTTAAACTGAAAAGGCAGTCCACGGGGGGGGGGGGGGGGGGGTGCATTCGGGCGAATGTTTGGGCCAAGTTACTAATGGCATGGTGCGCCATTACTAGTTCAACTAGTAATGGCGCAACACTCCCACGGTGTGCCATTAGTAGTTTTGAAATACAAATTTACTAATGGCGCACCATGGATGTGGTGCGCCATTACTAATTCAACTAGTAATGGCGCACCACTCCCACGATGCGCCATTAGTAGTTTTGAAAAAATTAAAAAAAATTACTAATGGTGCACCGTGGACGTGGTGCGCCATTAGTATTTGCACACTAATGGCGCACCAACACATGGTGCGCCATTAGTATATAGTAATGGCGCACCACATGTCTGGTGCGCCATTAGTGTCAATTCCATCTATAGCCCTTTTCCTAGCAGTGTTCTTTCCAATCAATCCGTTGGGCTATTCCTATAAGTGTCACAAACAGCCCTAGAATTCGTACTAGAATAACACCTTAAGACACAAATCAACCAAAACCCTAATGTCACCTAGATACTCCAATGTCACCTCAAGTATCCGTGGGTATGACTATACGATATGCATCACACAATCTCAGATTCATCTATTCAACCAACACAAAGGACCTCAAAAAGTGCCCCAAAGTTCCTATCGGAGAAACACGACGAAAACGTGTGCCAACCCCTATGCATAGGTTCATGGGCGGAACCCGCAAGTTGATCAGCAAAACATACATTAAGTGAATCACGTCATATTCCATTGTCATCACATATATCCACGGCAAGACATACATCAAGTGTTCTCAAATCTATAAAGACTCAATCCGATAAGATAACTTCAAAGGGGAAACTCAATTCATTACAAGAGAGTAGAGGGGGGAAGAAACATCATAGGATCCAAATATAATAGCAAAGCTCGTGTAACATCCCAAATTTTCAATTTGGAATGTTATACATTAGATCATCATTGCATACCATATTTTATTTGCGTTTGGTTTTGATCCTAGAAATTTTACGCAACTTAAGGACCCACAAAGAGAGTTGGGGATTTCGTTATTTTCATATTTGAGTTCTCTCAAAATTTTGAGAATAGGATCATTTGATTTTAATTATTTTATCATCAATTATTTCTATTACAAAAATATGAGAGAGGGAATAAAATAACTTTCCCAAAATAAAGAATATTGAGGATTTAATAATAAAATCAAATAAGATTTTATTTTGGAGTTTTTCGTTATTTTATTTGAATTTAGGAAAAATGTGCGTTTTTCAAAATTGCATTTAGGCCCCAAATAAATGTTCACCTTGTGCGGCTTGATTTTAGAAGTCCGGGAAATTTTATTTCGAGATTTTTGGAGTCCGTTTAGTATTTCTTTTTATTTTTCTTCTGCGCGTAATTATTTAAAAAAACTAACCGACCTAGGGCCGTGTCCGACTAGGACTCCCGGCCCGTTAGGCTATATATAGCCGGGGGAGGCCCAGCCGAAACCCTAGCTAGCTCCAAGCCGCCCCAAGCCGCCGCCCCGCCGCTGCCACCGCGCCGCCGCGCCGCCGCCGAACGCTGCCGCCGCCGCATGCCGCCCGAGGTCCGTCGCTGCCTCGATTTCCATGCCGGTTTTTTTATTTTTTTTTGAAAAAACCGTTCGGTTTTTCCATCGGTTTTTCGTCGGTTTTTTTAGATTCGTTTTTAATAGATCGGGTTTTCCGGTTTATTTAAGTAGCGAGCGTTCGTTCGTTCGTTCGTTCTAGCGAACGTTCGTCGTTTTTCTTTTTCTCGGATTAAATCTGCGATTTTTTCTGATCGTGATTCCTGATCCGATTTTCTTTTATGGGCTCTAGCATAGTTGACTAAGTCGTGCAAACTCTTACAATGGTAGACTAGCAGATGTAGGGGATGTAGGTTGTACTGTCTACCCGATCGTAAGGTGCTAGCGCTTCTGAAAGACTATGTCTCGGTCATCCGTCTTCTCAAACACCATGTAGTGCGAGAAACCAAACGGAGGCGATCGAGTCTTGTGGGGAAAAGTGCGCAAACCTCTGCAGAGTGTAATAAACTAATCATGGTTAGTCGTGTCCCCGGTTATGGACAATCTTGAGTATCTATTACTTGGATTATCATGTGAATCTCAACATGTTACCCTAAATTAATTTTGTTGGGTTTTGTTTAATGATGATGCTTAATTGGGATTGAGAATGTTGTCAACCATTCTCAATGTTTAACAACCACCATGATAGTAATTAAGTTTATTCCTTTGTAGTAGGGAAAAATTGGCTTTACGCAAAACTGTAACCATAGAGCTTTCCACCAGCCAAATATGCATATAGTATAGTTGTTTCATTCCATTACTCTCTATGTGTTACCTTGCCAGCATATTCCATGTGCTGACCCGTTTCGGGCTGCAACGTTAGTGTTGTAGACTTTTCAGACAACGACTAAGGAGTTTTTAGGTCGTGGTTCTATACTCAGTGATGCTGTTGGAGTTGATGGACTCACTTATCTTCCAAGCCTTCCGTTGTTATCGTTATTAGATGGCCTTAAGCCATATTTATTGTAATAAGTTCTCTATAGAGACCCTCGATGTAATAAGTGTGTGATTGCTACTCTGTTATAAATCCTCCGAGTACTGTGTGGTGTCAGCATTACTGATCCAGGGATGACACCGAAGCATAGAGATCAGATTGTTTGAGGTCTGGTCGCTACAGAGATGGTATTAGAGCACACACTGACTGTAGGACATGACCACTAAGCTAAAGACCTAGATCACTATATACTCTCTTCTCTTCTGACACCTCATCTTTTCTACTCTTTTAGGATGGCGGATGCAAGGAACAAGTTCACGCAACCGGATGAAGATACACCCTTTGGACGTCACTTGAAGGAAGTCACTAGATACCTGAATATAGGAGTACCAAGATTCACCGGAACCTAAAACGCCAGTTTACCTGAAGAAGAGCGCTGGATGATTCAAGTTCAAGTTCCAGGAAGAACATTCATGCCAGTCACTGAGCCCATAGAGTTTTCTTTTGATGCACCAACTTGGAGTCTAGGAAAGAGCATGGCAGCTCACATCGCCATGGGACGCATTGGAGAAGTCTACCACAATGATCTCAAGGATACTATCTACCAGATTTGTGGGCGCCGAGATGAGCACTGGGAGATAATCAGCACCAGGAAGGATAGATCAATTGCAGCTTTTATCCAGGAGTTAAACCAACACATTCGACGACAGGAGAACCAGATGTGCGCCGACATGATAGATCTGAAGAAGGCTAAGACAAGAATCAAGGAACTGGAGGAAGAACTCAAGGCTACACGTGAAGATTATGAAGAAGAAATTGAAGTATTGGTGGACAAGAATGCCAACTTAACAATGAAGATCGGGATATTTATGGGAGGCCCTACACCAGTAGATGAAGACGAAGAACCCAAGGAAATTCGCCTGGAAGACTACATCATCATCGACGACACCGATTTGGATCCAGACGATAGCGATGATGATTATGTTGATGAAGCTGGAGCAGATATCATGGAGTCTGCAACCGAAGAATATTTCTAGTAGACCACCTCATCAGTAGTAGTAGTCCATCATGTAAATATAGTAGTCTGAGCACTTTTGCGATAGTTAGATCGATTGTATGCCCTTGTTTGATTGAATGAAATGAATTGTTTGCTTTTGCCTCATGTGCATATGGGTAGTGTTTTCTCTTTAGACCCCCTCTATTCTTAACTCTCATATTTTCTAAAACCTCAGATGCCTCCGAGACGTGACCCCGGATTTGCCTTCCCACCGGAGCTCACCCAATTGATCCAGCAGCAGAACACATTGATGCAGTTGCTAGTCCAGAATCAGAATTAGGGGAACAACGACAACAACCCACCACCACCACCACCACCACCACCTGTTGATCACTTAGCGCGTTTTCTTAGGCTGAATCCGCCGGTGTTTTCCAGTAGCACCGAGCCAATAGTAGCAGATGATTGGCTACGCAAGACAGCTAGAGAGTTGACCACAGCAGGGTGCACGGATGCGGAGAAGGTGAAGTTTGCCGCACATCAGTTTGAAGGACCCGCAGCATCATGGTGGGAGAATTTCACAGCCACTTTCCCTGTCGACACTGTCACATGGGACCAGTTTCAGTAGGCCTTTAGTACTGCCCATGTTTCAGCAGGAGCTATGGCCATGAAGAAGCGTGAGTTTCGCAACTTGCACCAAGGAGGACGGACAGTTGGCCAGTATGTGGAGGACTTTAGTAAGTTAGCACGTTATGCCCCAGATGACGTCGCTAAGGATGCAGCGAAGCAGGAGAAGTTTCTAGAAGGACTGAATGATGAGTTGAGCATGCAGTTGATGGTAGCAACCTTCAACAACTATCAGGAGTTGGTAGATCGTGCTCTTATGATTGAAGGCAAGCAGCAGCAAATTGAGAATCGCAAGAGGAAGTATGGACAAGGGAAATACAATTCAGGAGCTCAGTAGAAGCCACGTTTTACCCCTAGACAGCGAGGACATTTTCAGCATACCCATGGAGGAGGTAGCTCGCACAATCACAATGGCACCAGGAATGGTAATGGGAATGGAGGAAGCAATGGCGAGAATCGCACCAACCCATCAACCCCAGCTAAGAAGGGCCTAAGCCAAGTCACTTGCTTTAAGTGTTCGAAGACCAGACATTATGCCAATGAATGCCCTGAATTACAAAATGGAAATGGAAATGGAAGCTCTGGGAAGAGAAGCCGAACCCTTTCAACAGGGGACAGGTGAACCACGTTAGCGTGGAGGAGGTTGAAGCTCAGCCTGATGCGGTAATATGTAAGTTTTTGGTTAAGTCATTTACTGCACTCATTCTTTTTGATACTGGTGCATCGCATTCATACATCTCAAGGGGATTTGTGGATAAGTATAACCCGTCAACCCAAGCCCTTAGGTCACCCATGTTAGTAACCTCGCCTGGAGCAGAATATATGGCTAGTCGATGGTGTGATCGGTTACCATTAAGGATTGGTAACTATGTTTTTCCCTCAGACCTAATAGTATTGGAATCCCAAGGATTGGATGTGATATTAGGCATGGATTGGTTGTCAAAGTATGAAGGGAATATTGAATGTGCTAGTAAGTCAATTTTGCTTACCACCCCAGAAGGGAGAAGGATCAAGTATGTATCCTGACATGTGCCAAAGAGGACACAAGTAAATTGCTTAACAGGAGTTGTGCAGGAGGAAGTACCAGTGGTAAGGGATTTCCCTGAAGTATTTTCAGAAGAGTTGCCAGGCATGCCACCGGATAGAGATATTGAGTTTTTGATTGAGCTATTGCCAGGCACAGGGCCAATATCAAAGAGACCATATAGGATGCCAACAAAGGATTTGGTGGAAATTAAAAAGCAGATTAATGAGTTACTGGATAAAGGATATATTCGCCCAAGTTCTTCGCCTTGGGGATCGCCAGTACTTCTGGTGGAGAAGAAGGATGGATCGTTAAGGATGGTTGTTGATTATCGAGGATTGAATGAAGTTACGATCAAGAACAAGTACCCATTACCAATGATCAATGATCTGTTTTGATCGATTGCAAGGAGCTAAGGTATTTTCCAAGATCGATTTGCGATTGGGATACCACCAGTTGAAGATTCGAGAATAGGATATTCCTAAAACAGCTTTTACCACCAGGTATGGGCTGTACGAGTATACCGTTATGTCATTTGGTCTGACTAACGCACCTGCATACTTTATGAACATGATGAACAAATTGTTTATGGAGTTTTTGGATAAGTTCGTCGTGGTGTTCATTGATGATATCCTAGTTTACTCGAAGAATGAAGAAGAGCATAAGGAACATTTGCGTTTGGTACTTGGAAAGCTCAGAGAACATCAACTATATGCCAAGTTTAGCAAATGTGAATTTTGGTTGAAGGAGGTAGGATTACTCGGACACGCTATATCCGGAGAAGGAATAGCAGTAGATCCCGCTAAAGTTGAAACCGTGACTAAATGGGAAGCACCGACCACGGTTGGAGAGATACAGAGTTTTCTTGGACTCGCAGGATACTACCGGAGATTTATTGAGAATTTCTCAAAGATTGTGAAGCCTATGACTGAGTTGTTGAAGAAAGATACCAAGTTCAAATGGACTGAGGATTGTGAGGCTAGTTTCCAGGAGTTGAAGAAACGTTTAGTTACCTCACCAGTGTTGATTCTGCCAGACTAGACCAAGGATTACGAGGTGTATTGTGACGCTTCACGTCGAGGACTTGGAGTAGTGCTTATGCAGGAAGGGAGAGTTGTTTCATATGCCTCAAGACAACTGAAACCTCATGAGTTGAATTATGCTACGCATGATTTAGAGTTAGCAGCCGTAGTGCATGCATTGAAAACATGGAGACATTTCTTCATTGGAAATCATTGTGAGGTGTACACGGATCATAAGAGTTTGAAATACATTTTCACGCAGAAGGAGTTAAACCTCAGACAGAGGAGATGGTTGGAGCTCATCAAGGATTATGATATGAGATTGCATTATCATCCCGGAAAGGCTAATGTAGTAGCCGATGCATTGAGCCATAAGAGCCATGTCAATACATTAATGACGGGAGCAATACCAATGGAGTTAGCAGAAAATCTTCGTGAACTATGTTTGGAAATAGTTCCGAGAGGCTATGTAGCAGCATTGGAGATTCAGTCAACCTTGATGGATAGAATTAGAGAAGCTTAGAAGACTGACAAGGAGATTGCTTCTATTAAGGAGAAACTTAGCAAAGGAAAGGCTAAGGGATTTCATGAGGATGAGCACGACAACCTATGGTTTGAAGACTGTGTTTATGTGCCCAATGACCCGGAGATTAGGAAGTTGATTCTACAAGAGGCACACGATTCACCATATTCGATTCACCCAGGAAATACCAAGATGTATTTGGATTTGAAGGATATTTTCTGGTGGACCGGAATGAAGAAGGATATTGCGGAGTATGTAGCAGTCTGTGATGTATGTCAGAGAGTAAAGGTAGAGCATCAGAAACCAGCAGGATTGCTACAACCATTGCCGATACACGAATGGAAGTGGGATAAGCTAGGCATGGATTTTATTACAGGATTTCCCAGAACACGTTCAGGTTATGACTCGATTTGGGTTATAGTCGATCGGTTGACGAAGGTAGCTCATTTCATCCCGGTAAAGACCACTTACACTAGTGCTAAGTTGGCAAAGATATACATGACCAGGATCGTATGTCTGCATGGAGTTCCGAGGAGTATCGTATCAGATAGAGGAACCCAGTTTACCTCAAAGTTCTGGAAGCAGTTGCACGAAACTCTGGGTACTAGGCTAGAATTCAGTATGGCTTTTCATCCACAGACAGATGGACACACCGAGAGAGTCAATCAGATTTTGGAGGATATGTTGAGAGCTTGTGCGCTAGATTATGGATCTAGTTGGGACGACAATTTGCCATATGCAGAGTTCTCTTACAACAACAGTTACTAAACCAGTTTAAAGATGGCCCCTTTCGAAGCCTTGTAAGGAAGGAGATGCAGGACATCGTTGTCGTGGGACGAAGTTGGAGACCGCCAGTTGTTTGGACCTGACTTGATTAAAGAGTCTGAACAAAAGGTGAAATTGATTCATGATAGGCTCAAGATAGCCCAGTCCAGACAAAAGAGTTATGCAGATTCTAAACGGAAGGAGACAGTTTACGAAGTTAGAGATAGAGCTTATCTTCGAGTATCTCCACTTCGGGGAACAAAGCGTTTTGGAGTTAAGGGAAAATTAGCGCCACGATTTGTAGGACCATATCGAGTTCTGGAGCGTATGGGAGAAGTGGCCTACAGGTTGGAATTTCCTGAAGGATTGTCAGGAGTACATAATGTGTTCCACGTTTCCCAGTTGAAGAAGTGTCACGCGAAGATGGCAGACATACCCTTGAGAGACACAGTGCGGTTGGAAACAATTTAGTTGGATAACGATTTGACCTACGAGGAGAAACCAATTAAGATCCTCGAGTTTGACAGTCGAGTCACTCACAGCAAGGTTATCAAGTTTTGCAAAGTTCAGTGGAGCCACCACACGGAGGACAAAGCCACCTGGGAGCGAGAGGAAGATTTGCTCAAGGACCACCCTCACCTATTTTCTGGCCAACCCGAATCTCGAGGGCGAGATTCATCTTAAGGGGGGTAGGTTTGTAACATCCCAAATTTTCAATTTGGAATGTTATACATTAGATCATCATTGCATATCATATTTTATTTGCATTTGGTTTTGATCCTAGAAATTTTACGCAACTCAAGGACCCACGGAGAGAGTTGGGGATTTCGTTATTTTCATATTTGAGTTCTCTCAAAATTTTGAGAATAGGATCATTTGATTTTAATTATTTTATCATCAATTATTTCTGTTACAAAAATATGATAGAGGGAATAAAATGAATTTCCCAAAATAAAGAAATATTGAGGATTTAATAATAAAATCAAATAAGATTTTATTTCGGATTTTTTCGTTATTTTATTTGAATTTAGGAAAATGTGCATTTCTCAAAATTGCATTTAGGCCCCAAATAAATGTTCACCTTGTGCGGCTTGATTTTATAAGCCCGGGAAAATTAATTTCGGGATTTTTGGAGTTCGTTTAGTATTTCTTTTTATTTTTCTTTTGCGCGTAATTATTTATAAAAAACGAACCGACCTAGGGCCGTGTCCGACTAGGACTCCCGGCCCGTTAGGCTATATATAGCCGGGGGAGGCCCAGCCAAAACTCTAGCCTGCCCCAAGCCGCCGCCCCGCCGCCGCCGCCGCGCGGCCGCCGGACGCCGCCGCCGCCTCGATTTTTGCGCCGGTTTTTTTATTTTTTTCGAAAAAACCGTTCGGTTTTTCCGTCAGTTTTTCGTTGGTTTTTTTAGATTCGTTTTTTTAAATAGATCAGTTTTTACAGTTTATTTAAATAGCGAGCGTTCGTCCGTTCGTTCGTTCTAGCGAACGTTCGTCATTTTTCTTTTTCTCGGATTAAATCCATGATTTTTTCTGATCGCGATTCCTGATCCGATTTTCTTTTTAGTATAACTTTTCGCTCGTTTATCGGAATCAGGCGATTCAAGCGCCTAGAGTTTCGTCTCGAAACCCTCTATCCATTTAATCAACTTAAACAAGTTTTTGCTACTGTAAAATTTTCCCTAGATCCAGATTAGTAGAATGAAGTTGTTTTCTTTCGCCGTTTGACTTTAGTTGCTTCGTTCGATTTGATTCTTTTTGCAAACCAGAGTTCTTAATTTGAATCTTCTGGTTAGATCTCTTATTTGAGTTTTACCCATGCATTAGATGAGTACTCATTGTATGCTTGTTTGTTTTTTGCGATAGAGTACCCGGAGTGCGCCGCTTGTTACTTCGAATCGCTAGGTTTCGCGGATCATCAGCAAGGCAAGTAACACTTTGATCATACATTTCCTACTACCCAGTATTATTGCATTAGATCAATCCTCACACATTGCATGATTAGGATCTAATTAAATTGTGGGATGGGAAGTAGTTGGGGTAGTACCTATTACCTGTTTATTATCAAACCTTTGGGAGTTACTTCTACGTTTGCTTATTATACCATGCTATGCTAGTAGACATGGATTGGGTGAACGATATCCATGACAGATGTGAGTTTGTTAATTAATGGTTATCTAAGGTGGCAACTTAAACACACATCTGTTTGGTTCAGCATTCTTTTGAGTTATCATGAGATACTTGATGTCTACTACACAACCTTCTTCTTGTAGACGTTGTTGGGCCTCCAAGTGCAGAGGTTTGTAGGACAGTAGCAAATTTCCCTCAAGTGGATGACCTAAGATTTATCAATCCGTAGGAGGCGTAGGATGAAGATGGTCTCTCTCAAGCAACCCTACAACCAAATAACAAAGAGTCTCTTGTGTCCCCAACACACCCAATACAATGGTAAATTGTATAGGTGCACTAGTTCGGCGAAGAGATGGTGATACAAGTGGTATATGGATAGTAGATAAAGGTATTCGTAATATGAAATTATAAAAACAGCAAGGTAACAAGTGATAAAAGTGAGCGTAAACGGTATTGCAATGTGTGGAAATAAGGCCTAGGGTTCATACTTTCGCTAGTGTAAGTTCCCTCAATAATACTAACATAATTGGATCATAAAACTATCCCTCAACATGCAACAAAGAGTCACTCCAAAGTCGCTAATAGCGGAGAATGAACGAAGAGATTATGGTAGGGTACGAAACCACCTCAAAGTTATTCCACTACTAGGAAAAGGGCTACTAATGGCGCACCAGTTTTGCCTACTAATGGCGCATCACTGGTGCGCCATTAGTATCACGCCACTAGTATTTTTTACTAATGGCACACCACTGGTGCGCCATTAGTATCTGGTATACTAATGGCGCACCACTGGTGCGCCATTAGTATAGGCCACGGTACGCCATTAGTATAGGCCACTAGTGCGCCATTAGTATAGGCCACGGTGCGCCATTAGTATTTTTGAATTTTGAAGGCGGGAAAATAGTAGTGGCGCATCGTCTAACCCCAACCATGCGCCATTGCTATTTTTGAATTTTGAATTTGGATCTGGATCGTGATTTTTTTTGCCCATTTTTTGCTAGTTTTTTTTGCTTGTTTTTTGGCACGATATTATTTCAAATTTTGTTCCTGTTTTTGGATCTTGTACATTCTTTTGCCGTGTTCTTTTGCCGGAGAGGAGTTCGCCGGAGAGGAGGAGGAGGAGGTCACCGGAGAGGCGCTCGCCTACATCGCCGGAGAGGAGGAGGAGGTCGCCGGAGAGGAGTTCACCGAAGCATGGGAGAGGAGGAAGGAGAAACCATGAGGGAATGGGAGGAGAGGAGGGAGGAGGAGCTCACCGGAGAGGA
>NC_057812.1:125433388-125449583 GCF_018294505.1 Triticum aestivum
GCCGGAGAGGAGGAGGGTAGTATGGTGGAGGAGAGAAGGGAAGATGGAGTGGAGGAGAGGAGGAGATGGAGTGGAGGAGAGGAGGAGATGGAGTGGAGGAGAGGTGGACTGGAGGAGGTGCGCCCAGCCATATATATACGACATAGTAATGGCGCACCGTGGGCAGGTGCGCCATTACTATTTTTTTTATTTTTTTTTATTTTGAATTTTGAAGGCGGGAAGATACTAATGGCGCACCATGGGCAGGTGCGCCATTAGTAACTTTTTTTTATTTTTTTGACTTATTTTGAATTTTAAAGGCGGGAAGATACTAATGGCGCATCATGGGTAGGTGCGCCATTAGTAACTCTTTTTTTTATTTTTTTGACTTATTTTAAATTTTGAAGTTGGGAAGATACTAATGGCGCACCATGGGTAGGTGCGCCATTAGTAAGTTTGAATTTTTTTGCCTCTCTAGATCTTAAAAGCGTCGTATCTTTTTTCTGTTAGGTTTTTGAGGATTTTGAAAATGTTTAATGGGGTTCCCCCAGTTAAATTCGGATGTAACTTTTTGAGTAGATGATTTTTCATATAAAAAACTTTTTTATCCGAGTTCGTACGCAAAAGTTATGCCCATTTTTACAAATTCTCGAGAGATTTTGCAAAAAAAATCGAAAATTCATGTTTGTAAATTTTGCTAACAACTAGACCACTTATCACATGGGAATCTTAGTTTCTTTTATTTTTTTGACATTTCTATCATTTTCTTTTTTTTTTTGAAACTGAAAAGGCGGTCCATAGGGGGGGTGCATTTGGGCGAACGTTTGGGCCAAGTTACTAATGGCGCACCGTGGCATGGTGCGCCATTACTAGTTCAACTAGTAATGGCGCACCACTCCCACAGTGCGCCATTAGTAGTTTTGAAAAAAAATTAAAAAAAATTTACTAATGGCGCACCGTGGATGTGGTGTGCCATTACTAGTTCAACTAGTAATGGCGCACCACTCCCACGGTGCGCCATTAGTAATTTTGAAAAAATTAAAAAAAATTACTAATGGCGCACCGTGGACGTGGTGCGCCATTAGTATTTGCACACTAATGGAGCACCAACACATGGTGCGCCATTAGTATATAGTAATGGTGCACCACATGTCTGGTGCGCCATTAGTGTCAATTCCATCTATAGCCCTTTTCCTAGTAGTGTTCTTTCCAGTCAATCCGTTGGGCTATTCCTATAAGTGTCACAAACTGCCCTAGAATTCATACTAGAATAACACCTTAAGACACAAATCAACCAAAACCCTAATGTCACCTAGATACTCCAATGTCACCTCAAGTATCCGTGGGTATGACTATACGATATGCATCACACAATCTTAGATTCATCTATTCAACCAACACAAAGGACCTCAAAGAGTGCCCCAAAGTTCCTATCGGAGAATCACGACGAAAACGTGTGCCAACCCCTATGCATAGGTTCATGGGCGGAATCCGCAAGTTGATCACCAAAACATACATCAAGTGAATCACGTCATATCCCATTGTCATCACATATATCCATGGCAAGACATACATCAAGTGTTCTTAAATCTATAAAGACTCAATCCGATAAGATAACTTCAAAGGGGAAACTCAATTCATTACAAGAGAGTAGAGGGGGGAAGAAACATCATAGGATCCAAATATAATAGCAAAGCTCGTGTAACATCCCAAATTTTCAATTTGGAATGTTATACATTAGATCATCATTGCATACCATATTTTATTTGCGTTTAGTTTTGATCCTAGAAATTTTACGCAACTCAAGGACCCACGGAGAGAGTTGGGGATTTCGTTATTTTCATATTTGAGTTCTCTCAAAATTTTGAGAATAGGATCATTTGATTTTAATTATTTTATCATCAATTATTTCTATTACAAAAATATGAGAGAGGGAATAAAATGACTTTCCCAAAATAAAGAAATATTAAGGATTTAATAATAAAATCAAATAAGATTTTATTTCGGAGTTTTTCGTTATTTTATTTGAATTTAGGAAAAATGTGCGTTTTTCAAAATTACATCTAGGCCCCAAATAAATGTTCACCTTGTGCGGCTTGATTTTAGAAGCCCGGGAAATTTATTTCGGGATTTTTGGAGTCCGTTTAGTATTTCTTTTTATTTTTCTACTGCGCGTAATTATTTAAAAAAACGAACCGACCTAGGGCCGTGTCCGACTAGGACTCCCGGCCCGTTAGGCTATATATAGCCGGGGGAGGCCCAGCCGAAACCCTAGCCAGCCCCAAGCCGACGCCCCGCCGCCACCGCCGCACGCCACCCTAGGTCTATCGCCGCCTCGATTTCCGTGCAGGTTTTTATATTTTTTTTCGAAAAAACCGTTCGGTTTTTCCATCGATTTTTCGTCGGTTTTTTAGATTCGTTTTTTTAATAGATCGGTTTTTTCGGTTTATTTAAATAGCGAGCGTTCGTCCGTTCGTTCGTTCTAGCGAACGTTCGTCGTTCTTCTTTTTCTCGGATTAAATCCGCGATTTTTTCTGATCGCGATTCCTGATCCGATTATCTTTTTAGTATAAATTTTCGCTCGTTTATCGGAATCAGGCGATTCAAGCGCCTAGAGTTTCGTCTCGAAACCCTCTATCCATTTAATCAACTTAAACAAGTTTTTGCTACTGTAAAATTTGTCCTAGATCTAGATTACTAGAACGAAGTTGTTTTCTTTCGCCATTTGACTTTCGTTGCTTCGTTCGATTTGATTCTTTTTGCAAACCGGAGTTCTTAAGTTGAATCTTCTGGTTAGACCTCTTATTTGAGTTTTACCCATGCATTAGATGAGTACTCATTGTATGCTTGTTTGTTGTTTGCAATAGAGTACCCGGAGTGCGCCGCTTGTTACTTCGAATCGCTAGGTTTCGCGGATCATCAGCAAAGCAAGTAACACTTTGATCATACATTTCCTACTACCTAGTTTTATTGCATTAGATCAATCCTCACACATTGCATGATTAGGATCTAATTAAATTGTGGGATGGGAAGTAGTTGAGGTAGTACCTATTACCTGTTTATTATCAAACCTTTGGGAGTTACTTCTACGTTTGCTTATTATACCATGCTATGCTAGTAGACGTGGATTGGGTGAGCGATATCCATGACAGATGTGAGTTTGTTAATTAATGGTTTATCTAAGGTGGCAACTTAAACACATATCTGGGTGGATTGAGGCACCTGGGTATTCCAGGACTTGCCTGTTTTCTTTTGGACGGCCACCCAGGCTCAAAGGGATCATGAGACTATTCATACTAGAAACTTCCGTGTGCAGCCACAAGCTATTATGGGCTCTAGCATAGTTGACTAAGTTGTGCAAACTCTTACAGTGGTAGACTAGCAGATGTAGGGGATGTAGGTTGTACTGTCTACCCGATCGTAAGGTGCTAGCGCTTCTGAAAGACTATGTCTCGGTCATCCGTCTTCTCAAACACCGTGTAGTGCGAGAAACCAAATGGAGGCGATCGAGTCTTGTGGGGAAAAGTGCGCAAACCTCTGCAGAGTGTAATAAACTAATCATGGTTAGCCGTGTCCCCGGTTATGGACAATCTTGAGTATCTATTACTTGGATTATCATGTGAATCTCAACATGTTACCCTAAATTAATTTTGTTGGGTTTTGTTTAATGATGATGCTTAATTGGGATTGAGAATGCTGTCAACCATTCTCAATGTTTAACAACCACCATGATAGTAATTAAGTTTATTCCTTTGTAGTAGGGAAAAATTGGCTTTACGCAAAACTGTAACCATAGAGCTTTCCACCAGCCAAATATGCTTATAGTATAGCCGTTTCATTCCATTACTCTCTATGTGTTACCTTGCCAGCATATTCCATGTGTTGACCCATTTCGGGATGCAACGTTAATGTTGTAGACTTTTCAGACGACGACTAAGGAGTTTTTAGGTCGTGGTTCTATACTCAATGATGCCGTTGGAGTTGATGGACTCACTTATCTTCCAAGCCTTCTGCTGTTATCGTTATTAGATGGCCTTAAGCCATATTTATTGTAATAAGTTCTCTATGGAGACCCTCGATGTAATAAGTGTGTGATTGCTACTCTGTTATAAATCCTCCAAGTACTGTGTTGTGTCAGCATTACTAATCCAGGGATGACACCGTAGCATAGAGATCAGACTATTTGAGGTCTGGTCGCTACAGCTCGCGATGCATCAAGATTGTATCACCTCAAGAACACGAGAGAGAGAGAGAGAGAGAGAGATCAAACACATAGCTACTAGTACATACCCTCAGCCCCGAGGGAGAACTACTCCCTCCTCGTCATGGAGAGCACCGGGATGATGAAGATGGCCACCGGAGAGGGATTGCCCCCTCCGGCAGGGTGCCGGAACGGGTCTAGATTGGCTTTCGGTGGCTACGGAGGCTTCTGGCGGCGGAACTCCCGATCTATTGTGCTCTCGGATGTTTTTAGGGTATATGGAGATATATAGGCGGAAGAAGTACGTCAGGGGGGCCACGAGGGGCTCACGAGGGTGGAGGGCGCGCCTAGGGGGTGGGCGCACCCTCCTGCCTCGTGACCTCCTCGCAGATCCACCGACTTGCACTCCAAGTCTTCCGGGCTTCTTTCCTTCCAAAAATGAGTTCCGTGAAGTTTCAGGTCAATTGGACTCCGTTTGATTTTCCTTTTCTTCGAAACCCTAAAACAGGGTAAAAAACAGAAATTGGCACTGGGCTCTGGGTTAATAGGTTAGTCCCAAAAATGATATAAAAGTGTATAATAAAGCCCACAAACATTCAAAACAGTAAATAATATAGCATGGAGCAATCAAAAATTATAGATACGTTGGAGATGTATCAGCATCCCCAAGCTTAATTCCTGCTCGTCCTCGAGTAGGTAAATGATAAAAAGATAATTTTTGATGTGGAGTGCTACTTGGCATAATTTCAATGTGATTCTTCTTAATTGTGGCAAGAATATTCAGATCCATAAGATTCAAGACAAAAGTTCATATTGACATAGAAATAATAATACTTCAAGCATACTAACTAAGCAATTATGTCTTCTCAAAATATCATGGCCAAAGAAAGATATCCCTACAAAATCATATAGTCTGGCTATGCTCTATCTTCACCACACAAAGTATTTAAATCATGCACAACCCCGATGACAAGCCAAGCAATTGTTTCATACGTTTAATGTTCTCAAACCTTTTCAATCTTCACGCAATACATGAGCGTGAGACATGGACATAGCACTATAGGTGGAATAGAATGGTGGTTGTGGAGAAGACAAAAAGGGAGAAGATAGTCTCACATCAACTAGGCGTATCAATGGGCTATGGAGATGCCCATCAATAGATATCAATGTGAGTGAGTAGGGATTGCCATGCAACGGATGCACTAGAGCTATAAATGTATGAAAGCTCAACAAAAGAAACTAGTGGGTGTGCTTCCAACTCGCTTGCTCACGAAGACCTAGGGCATTTTGAGGAAGCCCATCATTGGAATATACAAGCCAAGTTCTATAATGAAAGATTCCCACTAGTATATGAAAGTGACAACATAGGAGACTCTATATCATGAAGATCATGGTGCTACTTTGAAGCACAAGTGTGGTAAAAGGATAGTAGCATTGTCCCTTCTCTCTTTTTCTCTCATTTTTTTATTTTTTTATTTTTTTATTTGGCCCTTCTCTTTTTTATGGCCTCTTTTCTCTTTTTCTATTTGGGCTTCTTTGGCCTCTTTTATTTATTTATTTTCGTCCGGAGTCTCATCCCGACTTGTGGGGGAATCATAGTCTCCATCATCCTTTCCTCACTGGGACAATGCTCTAATAATGATGATCATCACACTTTTATTTTCTTACAACACAAGAATTACAACTCGATACTTAGAACAAGATATGACTCTATATGAATGCCTCTGGCGGTGTACCGGGATATGCAATGACTCATGAGTGACATGTATGAAAGAATTATGAATGGTGGCTTTGCCACAAATACGATGTCAACTACATGATCATGCTAAGCAATATGACAATGATGAAGCGTGCCATAATAAATGGAATGGTGGAAAGTTGCATGGCAATATATCTCGGAATGACTATGGAAATGTCATAATAGGTAGGTATGGTGGCTGTTTTGAGGAAGGTATATGGTGGGTTTATGGTACCGGCGAAAGTTGCGCGGTACTAGAGAGGCTAGCAAAGGTGGAAGGGTGAGAGTGCGTATAATCCATGGACTCAACATTAGTCATAAAGAACTCATATACTTATTGCAAAAATCTACAAGTTATAAAAGCAAAGTATTACGCGCATGCTCCTAGGGGGATAGATTGGTAGGAAAAGACCATCGCTCGTCCCCGACCGCCACTCATAAGGAAGGCAATCAATAAATAAAGCATGCTCCGACTTCATCACATAATGGTTCACCATGCGTGCATGCTATGGGAATCACAAACTTCAACACAAGTATCTCTCAAATTCACAACTACTCAACTAGCATGACTCTAATATCACCATCTCCATATCTCAAAACAATCATCAAGTATCAAACTTCTCATAGTATTCAACACACTCATAAGAGAATTTTATTATTCTTGAATACCTAGCATATTAGGATTTTAGTAAATTACCATGCTATTAAGACTATCAAAATAATATAAGTGAATCATGAGAGTTCATCTATTTCTTCAAAATAAAACTACCACCATGCTCTAAAAGGATATAAGTGAAGCACTAGAGCAACAACAAACTACTCCGAAAGATATAAGTGAAGATCAATGAGTAGTCAAATAATTATGCAACTATGTGAAGACTCTCTAACATTTAAGAATTTCAGATCTTGGTATTTTATTCAAACAGCAAGCAAAGCAAAATAAAATGACATCTAAGAATAGCAAACATCATGTGAAGAAGCAAAAACTTAGGATCAACCGATACTAACTGATAGTTGTTGAAGAAGAAAGGTGGGATGCCAACCGGGGCATCCCCAAGATTAGATGCTTGAGACTTCTTGAAATATTATCTTGGGATGCCTTGGGCATACCCAAGCTTGATCTTTTGTGTCTCCTTAATTCCTCTCATATCACGGTCTCCCTAAATCTCAAAAGCTTCATCCACACAAAACTCAACAAGGACTCATGAGATAAGTTAGTATAAACCATTGCAAACAAACATATGCAAAATGCCTCTGCATATTTAATAGTCCTATCCTCAAATAGAATCATTAAAGAAACAAACATATGCAAACAATGCAAACATAACAGCAATCTGCCTAAACAGGATAGTCTGTTAAGAATGCTGCAACATCCATACTTCCCTAGATCCAAAAATTATGAAATAAAATTACCACTGTAGTAAATTTACAAGATCTTAATATGCAAAAGGTTTCAACATTTTATCACATTCTGACTTTTCTAGGGAATTATTGCAACAGCGGTAAACTTTCTGTTTTCAAACAGCAACATGAAGACTTGTAACATAGGCATAGTAAAGACTATTAATGCCACTTTTATTGAAATAAAAGATTCAAAAAATTGTTCTAAATAACAGCAAGAAAATCCTAACAAAATAAATTGACGCTCCAAGCAGAACACATATCATGTGGTGAATAAAAATATAGCTCCAAGTAAAGTTACCGATGGAAGTGGACGAAAGAGGGGATTCCTTCCGGGGAATCCCCAAGCTTAGGCTCTCGGTTGTCCTTGAATATTACCTTGGGGTGCCTTGGGCATCCCCAATCTTAGTTTCTTGCCACTCCTTATTCCATAGTCCATCGAATCCTTACCCAAAACTTGAAAACTTCACAACACAAAACTTAACAGAAAACTCGTAAGCTCCGTTAGCGAAAGAAAACAAAACACCACTTCAAGATACTGTAATGAACTCATTATTTATTTATATTGGTGTTAAACCTATTGTATTCAAACTTCTCTATGGTTTATAAACTCTTTTACTAGCCATAGATTCATCAAAATAAGCAAACAACACACGAAAAACGGAATCTGTCAAAAACAGAACAGTCTGTAGTAATCTGTAACTAACGCAAACTTATGGAACCCCAAAAATTCTAAATTAAATTGATGGACCTGAGGAATTTATCTATTAATCATACTCAAAAATAATTAACTAAATAGCACTCTCCAATAAAAAATGGCAGAAATTCTCGTGAGCGCTAAAGTTTCTGTTTTTTACAGCATGATCAACAAGACTTTCCCCAAGTCTTCCCAAAGGTTCTACTTGGCACAAACACTAATTAAAAGCATAAAACCACATCTAAACAGAGGCTAGATGAATTATTTACTACTAAACAGGAACAAAAAGCAAGGAACAAAAATAAAGTTGGGTTGCCTCCCAACAAGCGCTATCGTTTAATACCCCTAGCTAGGCATGATGATTTCAATGATGCTCACATAAAGGATAAGAATTGAAACATAAAGAGAGCATCATGAAGAATATGACTAGCACATTTAATTCTAACCCACTTCCTATGCATAGGGATTTTGTGAGCAAACAACTTATGGGAACAAGAATCAACTTGCATAGGAAAGCAAAACAAGCATAACTTCAAAATTTTAAGCACATAGAGAGGAAACTTGATATTATTGCAATTCCTACAAGCATATATTCGTCCCTCATAATAATTTTCAGTAGCATCATGAATGAATTCAACAATATAACCAGCACCTAAAGCATTCTTTTCATGATCTACAAGCATAGAAAATTTACTACTCTCCACATAAGCAAAATTCTTCTCAATCGGAATAGTGGGAGCAAACTCAACAGAGTAACTATCACGGGATTGAAAATTGAAATCAAGATGACAAGTTTCATTGTTATCCTTGTTCTTTAAAGCATACATGTCATCACAATAATCATCATAGATAGGAGGCATGCTTTCATCATAATAAATTTGCTCATCAAAGCTTGGGGGACAAAAAATATCATCTTCATCAAACATAGCTTCCCCAAGCTTGTGGCTTTGCATATCATTAGCATCATGGATATTCAAGGAATTCATACTAACAACATTGCAATCATGCTCATCATTCAAATATTTAGTGCCAAACATTTTATAGATTTCTTCTTCTAGCACTTGAGCACAATTATCCTTTCCATCATACTCACGAAAGATATTAAAAAGGTGAAGCGTATGAGACAAACTAAATTCCATTTTTTATAGTTTTATTTTATAAAATAAACTAGTGATAAAACAAGAAACTAAAAGACTCAATTGCAAGATCTAAAGATATACCTTCAAGCGCTAACCTCCCCGGCAATGGCGCCAGAAAAGAGCTTGATGTCTACTACACAACCTTCTTCTTGTAGACGTTGTTGGGCCTCCAAGTGCAGAGGTTTGTAGGACAGTAGCAAATTTCCCTCAAGTGGATGACCTAAGGTTTATCAATCCGTAGGAGGCGTAGGATGAATGTGGTCTCTCTCAAGCAACCCTGCAACCAAATAACAAAGAGTCTCTTGTGTCCCGAACACACCCAATACAATGGTAAATTGTATAGGTGCACTAGTTCGGCGAAGAGATGGTGATACAAGTGGTATATGGATAGTAGATAAAGGTATTCGTAATCTGAAATTATAAAAACAGCAAGGTAACAAGTGATAAAAGTGAGCGTAAACGGTATTGCAATGTGTGGAAATAAGGCCTAGGGTTCATACTTTCGCTAGTGTAAGTTCCCTCAACAATACTAACATAATTGGATCATAAAACTATCCCTCAACATGCAACAAAGAGTCACTCCAAAATCGCTAATAGCGGAGAACAAAAGAAGAGATTATGGTAGGGTACGAAACCACCTCAAAGTTATTCTTTCCAATCAATCCGTTGGGCTATTCCTATAAGTGTCACAAACAGCCCTAGAGTTCGTACTAGAATAACACCTTAAGACACAAATCAACCAAAACCCCACCTAGATACTCCAATGTCACCTCAAGTATCCGTGGGTATGATTATATGATATGCATCACACAATCTCAGATTCATCTATTCAACCAACACAAAGTACCTCAAAGAGTGCCCCAAAGTTCCTATCGGAGAATCACGACGAAAACGTGTGCCAACCCCTATGCATAGGTTCACGGGCGGAACCCGCAAGTTGATCACCAAAACATACATCAAGTGAATCACGTGATATCCCATTGTCAACCCAGATATCCACGGCAAGACATACATCAAGTGTTCTCAAATCTATAAAGACTCAATCCGATAAGATAACTTCAAAGGGGAAACTCAATTCATTACAAGAGAGTAGAGGGGGGAAGAAACATCATAGGATCCAAATATAATAGCAAAGCTCGCGATACATCAAGATTGTATCACCTCAAGAACACGAGAGAAAGAGATCAAACACATAGCTACTGGTACATACCCTCAGCCCCAAGGGAGAACTACTCCCTCCTCGTCATGGAGAGCACCGAGATGATGAAGATGGCCACCGGAGAGGGATTGCCCCCTCCGGCAGGGTGCTGGAACGGGTGTAGATTGGCTTTCGGTGGCTACGGAGGCTTCTGGCGGCGGAACTCCCGATCTATTGTGCTCTCGGATGTTTTTAGGGTATATGGAGATATATAAGCGGAAGAAGTATGTCAGGGGGGCCACGAGGGGCTCACGAGGGTGGAGGGCGCGCCCAGGGGGTGGGCGCGCCCCCTGCCTCGTGACCTCCTCGTAGATCCCCCGACGTGCACTCCAAGTCTTCCGGGCTTCTTTCCTTCCAAAAATGAGTTCCGTGAAGTTTCAGGTCAATTGGACTCCGTTTGATTTTTCTTTTCTTCGAAACCCTAAAACAGGGTAAAAACAGAAACTGGCGCTGGGCTCTGGGTTAATAGGTTAGTCCCAAAAATGATATAAACGTGTATAATAAAGCCCATAAACATTCAAAACAGTAAATAATATATCATGGAGCAATCAAAAATTATAGATACATTGGAGACGTATCAATACTCTGTTAGGAATAGCAGGTAATAGAGGTTGGAATTTGGAACTGATCTCCTTGCTAGCACAATCAACAAATATAATAAGTGGCTCCCGTGCTTGTTCATGAATCTTCTATGTACAATACGCACCTGTACCAATTTCCCCTGCTACATTTGAGATTTTTGTTTTATGCGTGTGGCTCATGTTGGCGCACTCGTCCATCATCCTGCTCCCATTAGCTATAACATTTCGATGAAGGTATATATTTCTCGCCTATTGATATTTCAGTCCACTTTTAACACACATTTTGCATTATCTGTTCTGTTCTGGGAGCTCAAGCGAAGGGTTAGTTATGTTTCAGTGCTCGTTTCTCCTTATGTTGTTGATCTGAAGTATTCCTTCCTATGTCGCTTCAGATTAAGAACCCTGCACAGCTAGATGTTGCTCTGTCGTTTCTTACTAATACAATTTTAAGAAGCCTGTGGTGTAGGTATGTTTTCGTAATCAGAATATGGTTATCAAGTTATATGCTTCTGCAAATTATAAATCATGTATGCACATTCATTGACTGTACACTAAAAATATCTAACACTGATTTGATAATGTGGTTGTTTGGATCTTCTCATGGGAAATTTTAGAAGTTATTCAGTAAATTAAAATGAGCATTTGCTTTGTTCTCCTAATCTGGAGCTGAGCTTTTCAGTGATCAGTTGGGATCATATTCCCAATAGCACCCGGTTAGATCTTGTTTGGGGTGACCTCTCCTTACCTCCTCCCAGGTTCCCGGTCTGGAGTGGGAGGGGCGGAAGCCGGTGAAACCAACCTCCCCTTCACACGCAGGTGCTCCCCCTGTCCCCTTCGTGCCCTCTCTCTCTTCCCTGGCCCTCTCGATGGCCAGAGGTTTGGTTTTGGTGTTGCTCCTAGGAGGAGGTTTGGTTTTGCTCCTACTCTACATTCACTGCTGTTACCTGCACTTTGCCACTCATGGACGCTTTTTGTTTATTTTTTATGCATGTGTGTTGTCGGTGATAGGATAGCAAGTCCCTCAAGTTGAGGAATCCACTCTCAACTTGTTAACTCAGGGGTAAGCCACTGAGTCATACATACACCCCTTACTCATTTCATTTTCACTTACTGTATGTGAAGCGATACAATTTGTCAGTAGATAAATATCAAAGGACCAAAGGAGTTAACTTATTCCCGGAAACACAACTCAGTGGAATAAGCTCTGTAACTTTTATTTAGCATATCATACATACAAGTATACTGATATTATATTAGGACTTAATGACGGATAACATAATACTTATTTTTAACTGCATACATAGCATGGTCTTGTCATATCTTCTTATGTTGTATCTATTATTCATGTACATACTCTATGTGGTATTCACATGGTTGTGTCGCCATTGACTTCCTTGTTGTAGGTGCTCAACAGGAGAAGCAGGAGCAGCCGAGCGTTCACTTGGTTGCAGGTCGACTTCAGGTCCCTTCTCTTCTTACTGATTTATTCCTAACCTTCTCTTCCAGTCCCCTACTCACAGAGCTTCTCATTTTGTTTTTGCTGATTTGGTTTCTCTATGTCTACAGGTTGTTTGATGAAAATCCAAAAAGGCTGACATGGGAGAATTAATCTATGCAAGTCATGTGATTTTATTTGTCTATAATTTAGTTCCAGTCAAAGATAACAAGTTGAGTAGTCCCATTAATTTCTTGCAATTTAGGTATTGAAGGAGATCAGAATGCTTTTATTTGTATTTACATCATGGGCTTTATTATAGAACAACCACAGTGGAGGAAATTATCTCATATCTTTTGGATGATTTGGTTTAATTGGCTATTACGCATGTTGGAATGAATTAGCAAGTACAGAAATGAATAACTGCAACTCCTTCCCGATTAGGTTGGGTTAAATGCTTCCCAAATACAAATGGTCTCAGGAAAAAGGCAAATATGCAATAATTTTGTGTTTTTTCAAAGTAAGTAGAGTGGGTTACTACTAAACCAGAGGACGGGTAGTCATTGCTTACTTTTGTAAATAGAAATCCAATTGTCTCTTATTATGTGTAGGCATAAAGTTGGATCTTGGATGCTTGGCAACACCTTTCTATGTTGTTTTCCTATTTATTTTATTTATTGTGCTTGCCTTTTTTGGACTACAATGTTCTGGGAGGTGAGGAAATGAGATTCAACTATGTGTTTTCTTTTCAGGTATACTTGAAGTTAATGAGTTTCCAATTCCTTGTTGTTGTTAATAATATGGAAGTGCAACCATGGTTTTTGCTCCTAGCTGATGCATACTACTTTGCTTGCAGCTATCATCAGCCATTTTTGCTGGTATTGTCCCCTTTTTGAGAACCAAAGAAATACTGGTGTTCAGCTCAGATGTGTGTTAGGTGATGTTGCATGCCATTTTTGTTCATCGGCCTGGCATGATTTGGATTGGATCACCTGCGGAGGCAGGTTTCATCACCTCGGACGGAGGGAGTATATTATGTAAGTGGCCACTATCACTAAGAAGTGCTCCTGTACACAATGCTCTATATTATTATGTCTTTAGTACATTTTATTGTGCCACCTACATATATAGCTACTTGAATCTTCTAATTGCAAACTCCAAATATTTGCATTTTGTTCTTCGATTCAGTTGGGCTTTTGCGTCAATTTTATCGGTTTCATACATTACAAATGAGAAAATTATATTTTTATACATATCCATGACACTTCGCAAAAGAGTATTACCAAAAAAAGCAAAGTAATCTCTTTTAGTTCTTGCTTCAAATTTGTCTCGCGCACCAAATGGCGCGACAGGTCATCTAGTAGTTTATAAACCATATAGAAGTTGGAATACAGTAGGTATAACACCAATATAAATAAAGAATGAGTTCATTACAGTACCTTGAAGTGATCTTTTATTTTCTTTCGCTAACGGAGCTCACGAGATTTTCTACTTTAAGTTTTGTGTTGTGAAGTTTTCAAGTTTTGGGTAAAGATTTGATGGATTATGGAACAAGGAGTGGCAAGAGCCTAAGCTTGGGGATGCCCATGGCACACCCAAGATAATATAAGGACACCTAAAATCCAAAGCTTGGGGATGGCCCGGAAGGCATCCCCTCTTTCATCTACTTCTATCGGTAACTTTACTTGGAGCTATATTTTTATTCGCCACATGATATGTGTTTTGCTTGGAGCGTCTTGTATGATTTGAGTCTTTGCTTGTTAGTTTACCACAATAATCATTGTTGTACACACCTTTTGAGAGAGCCATACATGATTTGGAATTTGTTAGAATACTCTATGTGCTTCGCTTATATCTTTTGAGTTATATAGTTTTGCTCTAGTACTTCACTTATATCTTTTAGAGCACGGTGGTGGATTTGTTTTATAGAAACTATTGATCTCTCATGCTTCACTTAGATTATTTTGAGAGTCTTAATAGCATGGTAATTTGCTTAAAATCCTAATATGCTAGGTATTCAAGATTAGTAAAATTTTCTTATGAGTGTTTTGAATACTAAGAGAAGTTTGATGCTTGATGATTGTTTTGAGATATGGAGGTAATAATATCAAAGTCGTGCTAATTGAGTAGTTGTGAAATTGAGAAATGCTTGTGTTGAAGTTTGCAAGTCTCGTAGCATGCACGTATGGTAAACGTTATGCAACAAATTTGAAACATGAGGTGTTATTTGATTGTCTTCCTTATGAGTGGCGGTCGGGGACCAGCGATGGTCTTTTCCTACCAATCTATCCCCCTAGGAGCATGCGTGTAGTACCGAGGTTTTTGATGACTTGTAGATTTTTGCAATAAGTATGTGAGTTCTTTATAACTAATGTTGAGTCCATGGATTATACGCACTCTCACCCTTCCATCCTTGCTAGCCTCTTCCGTACCGTGCATTGCCCTTTCTCACATTGAGAGTTGGCGCAAACTTCGCCGGTGCATCCAAACCCCGTGATATGATATGCTCTTCCACACATAAACCTCCTTATATCTTCCTCAAAACAGCCACCATACCTACCTATTATGGCATTTCCATAGCCATTCTGAGATATATTGCCATGCAACTTTCCATCATTCCGTTCATCATGACACATTCATCATTGTCATATTGCTTAGCAGGATCATGTAGTTGACATAGTATTTGTGGCAAAGCCACCGTTCATAATTCTTTCATACATGTCACTCTTGGTCCATTGCATATCCCGGTATCATGGAGGGCTTCTACATCAACACCATAGCCCCTCTGATGAAGTGTGAGTAGTTCACCTCAGACCTACGGGTCCATAGTTAGTAGCTAGATGGCTTCTTCTCTCTTTTTGGATCTCAATACAATGTTCTCCCCCTCTCTTGTGGAGATCTATTCGATGTAATCTTCTTTTTGCGGTGTGTTTGTTGAGACCGATGAATTGTGGGTTTATGATCAAGTCTATCTATGAATAATATTTGAATCTTCTCTAATTCTTTTATGTATGATTGGTTATCTTTGCAAGTCTCTTCGAATTATCAGTTTGGTTTGGCCTACTAGATTGATCTTTCTTGCAATGGGAGAAGTGCTTAGCTTTGGGTTCAATCTTGCGGTGTCCTTTCCCGGTGACAGTAAGGGCAGCAAGGCACGTATTGTATTGTTGCCATCGAGGATAACAAGATGGGGTTTTCTTCATATTGCATGAGTCTATCCCTCTACATCATGTCATCTTGCTTAAGGCGTTACTTTGTTTTTTAACTTAATACTCTAGATGCATGCTGGATAGCGGTCGATGAGTGGAGTAATAGTAGTAGATGCAGGCAGGAGTCGGTCTACTTGTCTCGGACGTGATGCCTATATACATGATCACACCTAGATATTCTCATAACTATGCTCAATTCTGTCAATTGCTCAACAGTTGTTCACCCACCGTAGAATACCTATGCTCTTGAGAGAAGCCACTAGTGAAACCTATGGCCCCTGGGTCTATCTTTATCATATTGATCTCCTACTACTTAGTTATTTCCTTTGCTATTTACTTTGCCTTTATTTTACTTTGCATCTTTTATCATAAAAATACCAAAAATATTATCTTATCATATCTATCAGATCTCACTCTCGTAAGTGGCCCTATAGGGATTGACAACCCATATTTGCGTTGGTTGCGAGGATTTATTTGTTTTGTGCAGGTGCGAGGGACTCGCGCGTAGATTCCTACTGGATTGATACCTTGGTTCTCAAAAACTGAGGGAAATACTTACGCTACTTTGCTGCATCATCCCTTCCTCTTCGGGGAAAACCAACGCAGTGCTCAAGAGG
>NC_057812.1:125449814-125457875 GCF_018294505.1 Triticum aestivum
CAACGTACTCCTTCCTCCTATATATACCTACGTACCCCCAAACGATCAAATACAGAGCCAAAACCCTAATTCCACCGCCGTAACTTTTTGTATCCACGAGATCCCATCTTGGGGCCTGTTCCAGAGCTCCGCCGGAGGGGGCATCGATCACGGAGGGCTTCTACATCAACACCATAGCCCTTCCGATGAAGTGTGAGTAGTTTACCTCAGACCTTCGGGTCCATAGTTATTAGCTAGATGGCTTCTTCTCTCTTTTTGGATCTTAATACAAAGTTCTCCCCCTCTCTTGTGGGGATCTATTCGATGTAATCTTCTTTTGCGGTGTGTTTGTTGAGACCGATGAATTGTGGGTTTATGATCAAGTTTATCTATGAACAATATTTGAATCTTCTCTGAATTCTTTCATATATGATTGATTATCTTTGCAAGTCTCTTCGAATTATCGGTTTGGTTTGGCCTACTAGATTGATCTTTCTTGCAATGGAGACGTGCTTAGGTTTGGGTTCAATCTTGCGGTGTCCTTTCCCAGTGACAGTAGGGGCAGCAAGGCACGTATTGTATTGTTGCCATCGAGGATAACAAGATGAATTTTTTATCATATTGCATGAATTTATCCCTCTACATCATGTCATCTTGCTTAAGGCGTTACTCTCTTCTTATGAACTTAATACTCTAGATGCATGTTGGATAGCGGTCGACGTGTGGAGTAATAGTAGTAGATGCAAGCAGGAGTCGGTCTACTTGTCTTGGACGTGATACCTATATACATGATCATACCTAGATATTCTCATAACTATGCTCAATTCTGTCAATTGCTCAACAGTAATTTGTTCACCCACCATAAAATACTTATGCTCTTGAGAGAAGCCACTAGTGAAACCTATGGCCCCTGGGTCTATCTTCATCATATTAATCTTCCAACACTTAGTTATTTCCTTTGTTTTTTTACTTTGATTTTATTTTACTTTGCATCTTTATCATAAAAATACCAAAAAATATTATATTATCATATCTATCAGATCTCACTCTCGTAAGTGACCGTGTAGGGATTGACAACCCCTTATCACGTTGGTTGCAAGGATTTATTTATTTGTGTAGGTTCGAGGGACTCGCGCATAGCCTCCTACTGGATTGATACCTTGGTTCTCAAAAACTAAGGGAAATACTTACGCTACTTTGCTGCATCACTCTTTCCTCTTCAAGGGAAAACCAACGCAGTGCTCAAGAGGTAGCAAGAAGGATATCTGGCGCCGTTGCTGGGGAGGTCTACGCAAAAGTCAACATACCAAGTACCCATCACAAACCCTTATCTCCCGCATTACATTATTTGCCATTTGCCTCTCGTTTTCCTCTCCCCACTTCACCCTTGCCGTTTTATTCGCCCTCTCTCTCTCTCTCTCTCTCTATCTCCCTCTCTTTCTCCATTTGCCTTTTTTCCCCATTCCTCGTTTGTTTGTGTGTTGGATTGCTTGCTTGTCACGATGGCTCAATATAACACTAAATTGTGTGACTTTACCAATACCAACAACAATGATTTTATTAGCACTCCAATTGCTCCTCTTACCGATGCTAGATCTTGTGAAATTAATGTTGCCTTGCTGAATCTTGTCATGAAAGATCCGTTTTCCGGCCTTCCTAGTGAAGATGTCGCTACCCATCTAAATAGCTTCGTTGATTTGTGTGATATGCAAAAGAAGAAATATGTGGACAATGATATTGTTAAATTGAAGCTATTTCCTTTTTTGCTTAGAGATCATGCTAAAGCTTGGTTTTCATCTTTGCCTAAAAATAGTATTGATTCTTGGAATAAGTGCAAAGATGCTTTTATCTCTAAGTATTTTCCTCCCGCTAAGATCATCTCTCTTAGAAACGATATTATGAATTTCAAGCAACTTGATCATGAACATGTTGCACAAGCTTGGGAGAGGATGAAATTAATGATACGTATTGCCCAACACATGGTTTGAATTTGTGGATGATTATACAAATTTTTTATGCCGGATTGAATTTTGCTTCTAGAAATCTTTTAGATTCGGCCGCGGGAGGCACTTTTATGGAAATCACTTTAGGAGAAGCTACTAAACTCCTAGATAATATTATGGTTAATTATTTTCAATGGCACACTGAAAGATCTACTAATAAGAAAGTGCATGCGATAGAAGAAATTAATGTTTTGAGTGGAAAGATGGATGAACTTATGTAATTATTTGCTAATAAAAGTGTTTCTTCTGATCCTAATGATATGCCTTTGTCTACTTTGATTGAGAATAATAATGAATCTATGGATGTGAATTTTGTTGGTAGGAATAATTTTGGTAACAACGCGTATAGAGGAAACTTTAATCCTAGGCCGTATCCTAGTAACTCCTCTAATAATTATGATAATTCCTACAACAATTATTATGGAAATTATAATAAGATGCCCTCTGATTTTGAATCTAATATTAAAGAATTTATTGCTTCGCAAAAGAATTTCAATGCTTTGATTGAAGAAAAATTGCTTAAGATTGATGAGTTGGCTAGGAATGTTGATAGAATTTCTCTTGATGTTGATTCTTTGAAACTTAGATCTATTCCACCTAAGCATGATATCAATGAGTCTCTCAAAGCCATGAGAATTTCCATTGATGAGTGCAAAGAAAGAACCGCTAGGATGCATGCTAAGAAAGATTCCTTTATAAGAGTGTGTTCTTCTAGTTTCCGTGATAATAAAGATGAAGATCTAAAAGTTATTGATGTGTCCCCTATTAAATCTTTGTTTTGCAATATGAATCTTGATAATGATGGGACTGAATATGATCCACCCTTACCTAGAAGGCGTTCCAAAAATTCAGAGTCTTTAGATCTTGATGCTAAAATTATTAAAAGTGGGATTGAAGAAGTCAAAACTTTAAATATTAATGAACCCACTATTTTGGATTTCAAGGAATTTAATTATGATAGCTTCTCTTTGATAGATTGTATTTCCTTGTTGCAACCAGTTCTAAATTCTCCTCATGCTTATAGTCAAAATAAAGCTTTTACTAAACATATCGTTGATGCTTTGATGCAATCTTATGAAGAAAAACTTGAGTTGGAAGTTTCTATCCCTAGAAAACTTTATGATGAGTGGGAACCAACTATTAAAATTAAAATTAAAGATCATGAATGCTATGCTTTGTGTGATTTGGGTGCTAGTGTTTCCACTATTCCAAAGACTTTATGTGATTTGCTAGGTTTCCGTGATTTTGATGATTGCTCTCTAAACTTGCACCTTGCGGATTCCACTATTAAGAAACCTATGGGAAGAATTAATGATGTTCTTATTTTTGCAAATAGAAATTATGTGCCCGTAGATTTTATCGTTCTTGATATAGATTGCAATCCTTCATGTCCTATTATTCTCGGTAGACCTTTCCTTAGAACGATTGGTGCAATTATTGATATGAAGGAAGGAAATATTATATTCCAACTTCCGTTAAGGAAAGGCATGGAACACTTTCCTAGAAAGAAAATTAAATTACCTTATGAATCTATTATGAGAGCCACTTGGATTGCCTACCAAAGATGGCAATACCTAGATCTATCCTTGCTTTTTATGCCTAGCTAGGGGCGTTAAACGATAGCGCTTGTTGGGAGGCAACCCAATTTTATTTGTATTCCTTGATTTTTGCTCCTGTTTAGTAATAAATAATTTATATATAATCTGTTTTGGTTGTGTTTTTGTGTTTAATTAGTGTTTGTGCCAAGTAGAACCGTTGGGAAGACTTGGGGAAAGTCTTGTTAATCTTGCTGTAAAAAACAGAAACTTTAGCGCTCACGAGAACTGCTGCCATTTTTATTTGGAAAGTGCTATTTAGTTAATTCTTTTTGAATATGATTAATAGATAATTCCTCACGTCCAGAAATTTAGTTTAGAATTCTTTGGGTTCCAGATCTTGCGCTAGCTACATATTACTACAGACTGTTCTGTTTTTGACAGATTCTGTTTTTCGTGTGTTGTTTGCTTATTTTGATGAATCTATGGCTAGTAAAATAGTTTATAAACCATAGAGAAGTTGGAATACAGTAGGTTTAACACCAATATAAATAAATAATGAGTTCATTACAGTACCTTGAAGTGGTCTTTTGTTTTCTTTCGCTAACGAAGCTCACGAGATTTTCTACTTTAAGTTTTGTGTTGTGAAGTTTTCAAGTTTTGGGTAAAGATTTGATGGATTATGGAACAAGGAGTGGCAAGAACCTAAGCTTGGGGATTCCCATGGCACCCCCAATATAATCTAAGGACACCTAAAATCCAAAGCTTGGGGATGCCCCGGAAGGCATCCCCTCTTTCGTCTACTTCTATCGGTAACTTTACTTGGAGCTATATTTTTATTCACCACATGATATGTGTTTTGCTTGGAGCGTCTTGTATGATTTGAGTCTTAATTTTTTAGTTTACCACAATCATCCTTGATGCACACACATTTTGAGAGAGACACACATGATTCCAAAATTATTAGAATACTCTATGTGCCTCACTTATATCTTTTGAGTTATGTAGTTTTGCCCTAGTACTTCACTTATATCTTTTAGAGCACCGCGGTGCATTTGTTTTATAGAAACTATTGATCTCTCATGCTTCACTTAGATTATTTTGAGAGTCTTAAACAGCATGGTAATTTGCTTAAATAATCCTAACATGCTAGGTATTCAAGATTAATAAATAAAATTTTCTTATGAGTGTGTTGAATACTATGAGAAGTTTGAAACTTGATAATTGTTTTGAGATATGGAGATGGTGATATTAGAGTTGTGCTAGTTGAGTAGTTGTGAATTTGAGAAATGCTTGTGTTGAAGTTTGTGATTCCCGTAGCATGCACGTATGGTGAACCATTATGTGATGAAGTCGGAGCATGATTTATTTATTGATTGTCTTCCTTATGAGTGGCGGTCGGGGACGAGCGATAGTCTTTTCCTACCAATCTATCCCACTAGGAGCATGCGCATAATAATTTGCTTCCATAACCAATAGATTTTTGCAATAAGTATGTGAGTTCTTTATGACTAATGTTGAGTCCACGGATTATACACACTTTTCTTCCTTCCACCATTGCTAGCCTCTCTAATACCGCGCACTTTTCGCCGGCATCATACACCCACCATATACCTTCCTCAAAACAGCCACCATACCTACCTATTATGGCATTTCCATAGCCATTCCGAGATATATTGCCATGCAACTTTCCACCATTCCGTTTATCATGACACACTTCATCATTGTCATATTGCTTTGCATGATCATGTAGTTGACATTGTATTTGTGGCAAAGCCACCGTTCATAATTCTTTCATACATGTCACTCATGAGTCATTGCATATCCCGGTACCCCGCCTGAGGCATTCATATAGAGTCATATCTTGTTCTAAGTATCGAGTTGTAATTCATAAGTTGTAAGTAAATAAAAGTGTGATGATCATCATTATTAGAGCATTATCCCTGTGAGGAAAGGATGATGGAGACTATGATTCCCCCACAAGTCGGGATGAGACTCCGGACTAAAAAAAGATGCCATAAAAAAGGAGAAAAGGCCCAAATAAAAAATGAGAGAAAAAGAGAGAAGGTACAATGCTACTATCCTTTTACCACACTTGTGCTTCAAAGTAGCACCATGATCTTCATGATAGAGAGTCTCCTATGTTATCACTTTCATATACTAGTGGGAATTTTTCATTATAGAACTTGGCATGTATATTCCAATGATAGGCTTCCTCAAAATGCCCTAGGTCTTCATGAGCAAGCAAGTTGGATGCACACCCACTTAGTTTCTTTTTGAGCTTTCATATACTTATAGCTCTAGTGCATCTGTTGCATGGCAATCCCTACTCACTCACATTGATATCTATTGATGGGCATCTCCATAGCCCGTTGATACGCCTAGTTGATGTGAGACTATCTTCTCCCTTTTTGTTTTCTCCACAACCACCATTCTATTCCACCTATAGTGATATGTCCATGGCTCACGCTCATGTATTGCGTGAAGATTAAAAAAGTTTGAGAACATTAAAAGTATGAAACAATTGCTTGGCTTGTCATCGGGGTTGTGCATGATTTGAATACTTTGTGTGGTGAAGATGGAGCATAGCCAGACTATATGATTTTGTAGGGATAACTTTCTTTGGCCATGTTATTTTGAGAAGACATAATTGCTTAGTTAGTATGCTTGAAGTATTATTATTTCTATGTCAATATTAAACTTTTGTCTTGAATCTTTCAGATCTGAATATTCATGCCACAATTAAGAAGAATTACATTGAAATTATGCCTAGTAGCATTCCACATCAAAAATTCTGTTTTTATCATTTACCTACTCGAGGACGAGCAGGAATTAAGCTTGGGAATGCTTGATACGTCTCCAACATATCTATAATTTTTGATTGCTCCGTGATTATCTTCTGTTTTGGACATTATTGGGCTTTATTATTCAGTTTTAGATTATTTTTGGGACTAACCTATTAACCGGAGGCCTAGCCCAGAATTGTTGTTTTTTTTGCCTATTTTAGGGTTCCGAAGAAAAGGAATATCAAACGGTGTCCAAACGGAATGAAACCTTCAGGACGTGATTTTTGGAACGAACAAGATCCAGGAGACTTGGCCCCTATGTCAAGCAACCAACAGGGAAGCCACAAGGTAGGGGCGCGCCTACCGCCCCCCCCCCCAGGTGCGCCCTCCACCCTCATGGGCCCCCTGTTGCTCCACCGACGTACTCCTTCCTCCTATATATACCTACGTACCCCAAAACGATCAAATACGGAGCCAAAACCCTAATTCCACTACTGTAACTTTATGTATCCACGAGATCCCATCTTGGGGCCTATTCCAGAGCTCCGCTGGAGGGGGCATCGATCACGGAGGGCTTCTACATCAACACCATAGCCCTTCCAATGAAGTGTGAGTAGTTTACCTCAGACCTTTGGGTCCATAGTTATTAGCTAGATGGCTTCTTCTCTCTTTTTGGATCTCAATACAAAGTTCTCCCCCTCTCTTGTGGATATCTATTCGATGTAATCTTCTTTTGCGGTGTGTTTGTTGAGACTGATGAATTGTGGGTTTATGATCAAGTTTATCTATGAACAATATTTGAATCTTCTCTGAATTCTTTTATGTATGATTGGTTATCTTTGCAAGTCTCTTCGAATTATCACTTTGGTTTGGCCTACTGGATTGATCTTTCTTGCAATGGGATAAGTGCTTAGCTTTGGGTTCAATCTTGCGGTGTCCTTTCCCAGTGACAGTAGGGGCAGCAAGGCACGTATTGTATTGTTGCCATCGAGGATAACAAGATGGGTTTCTTATCATATTGCATGAATTTATCCCTCTACATCATGTCATCTTGCTTAAGGCGTTACTCTGTTCTTATGAACTTAATACTCTAGATGCATGCTAGATAGCGGTCGATGTGTGGAGTAATAGTAGTAGATGCAGGCAGGAATCGGTCTACTTGTCTTGGATGTGATACCTATATACATGATCATACCTAGATATTCTCATAACTATGCTCAATTCTGTCAATTGCTCAACAGTAATTTGTTCACCCATCGTAAAATACTTTTGCTCTTGCACTACGAGAAATAGCTAATTTTTGTCAGTAGGCAGCTTTGCCGTCAGCTTTTTGTCGGGCAAGACGGCAAAGAAAGGGTTTGCCGTCATCAATAGACGGCAAAGAAAAACTGACGGTAAAATATACTTTGCCATCTGTGGAAAAAACACAGACGGCGAAGAGCTCACTTTGCCGTCTGCAATAAAAACACAGACAGCAAACATCTTTGCCGTCTACATTTTTTATTACAGACGGCAAAATATACACTTTGCCGTCTGTAATAAGAAATTACACACGACAAAGATCTTTGCCGTCTGTGTTTTTTATTGTAGATGGCAAAGTATGCTCTTTGACGTCTGTAATAAAAATCATAGACGGCAAAGAGGAAGCACATCACGCGGATCGATCCCACGGATCGATGACGTGTCAGCCCATCCAAAACCCACCAGCCCCACCTACCCATCCTGACACACGCACTACCTAGCCAGGCCCACCCACCC
>NC_057812.1:125458188-125493747 GCF_018294505.1 Triticum aestivum
TCCATCGCCCGTCGGCTCCGCTGTGCCGGCCCGGTGCCCGTCCAGCGTGGTCGGCCCCGCCTCTAGTCGCCTCCGGCGCGTCGGCCTGTCGCCCATCGCCTCCACTGTGCCGGCCGGGTGCCCGTCGCCCAGGCGCAGTCGGCCCGTCTCCCCTTGCCTCCGCCGCGCCGGCCTCCCGTCGCCACCTCCACCAGAAGCGTCCGTCCGCGTCCGCCGCCCGTCGACCACGGACTCCCACCGGCCGGCCACCATACACCGCGGCCCGAGCTCTTCTCCCTTTCCTCATTTATTTCCCTCTCACACAAAGTTCTCTCTTCCGCAGGAGCTGGCCATGGAGGTCCTTCACGCTGCCGCCGCCCAAGCTCCTAACGTCGCGCACGACCCTGCAGATCCGGTCGAGGTCGAGCAGCCATCGCCGGATCTGATGCCCATGACCCCGCCGGACCTCCCTGCCTCGCCATGTCAGCACCGCCGCACCCAGCCACACCGCCGACCCTGCCTTGCCCAGGAGAAGACGAAGACTCAATTGCTTTTTTACAATTTTTTGTAAGGTTCTTCTTGCAAGAAAGAAGGACTCATTTATTGTTTTTCTATGTGGAGGTCCTTCATGTAAAGTGTAACCATCGCATATGTATAAGCACTTAAGCAGTTCCTTGTTCGTATGTTTCCTTCACCGCGTACGTTTCTTCAGTCCACATGTGCATTGTGTATGGATATTGTGTATAGATTAGATATTTTTTATTAAAAAAATCTTTGCTTTGTCGTCTGGGCATACAAAGAAGACAGCAAAGACATAGCGTAACTGACAGCAAAGTACTTGACGCCGTCCGTCAACGCGACCGCTCCGTCTGTTGGCATATTTTGCCGTCTAGCTAGTCTGATGACGGCAAACCATATTGACAGACGGCAAACTCTTTGCCATCATCCCGACAAACAGTAGACGACAAAGTATTCTTTGCCGATTTATCTTTGTCGTCTGACCTTGCCGTCTGCTTCCTGATGGCAAATTCGTTGCCGTCTGGAATTAGGTCTTTGCCGTCTGTGATCCATAGACGGCGAATTACCTGTTTCCTGTAGTGTTGAGAGAAGCCACTAGTGAAACCTATGGCCCCGGGGTCTATCTTCATCATATTAATCTTCCAACACTTAGTTATTTCCTTTGCTTTTTTACTTTGCTTTTATTTTACTTTGCATCTTTATCATAAAAATACCAAAAAAATATTATCTTATCATATCTATCAGATCTTACTCTCGTAAGTGACCATGTAGGGATTGACAACCCCTTATCGTGTTGGTTGCAATGATTTATTTGTTTGTGTAGGTGCGAGGGACTCGCGCGTAGCCTCCTACTGGATTGATACCTTGGTTCTCAAAAACTAAGGGAGATACTTACGCTACTTTGTTGCATCACCCTCTCCTCTTCAAGGGAAAACCAACGCAGTGCTCAAGAGGTAGCACAAAGTCATGTTTCTTATTATTCATTTCATCAAATAACTCTCTTTGAGATTTGGCAACTTGTTCTAATTGAGTTTGAACCATAGAAGCATGCTTTCCAACACATCTAACATCATTTGAGATTCTAAATAATAAGTCACTCAAGCAAGCAATCATATCAGAATTGTATTTCAATTGTTTCATAACATTTGCATTGAAGTGATCGTGTTTTCTAATGTAGTTTTCAAACTCATAAAGGCATTGACTAGGGTGCATATTGTGAGGATTGTCATTATCATTGAACTTCATTAGAGAATTTACCTCTACCACCTTAGGCAGTGGTGGTGTATTAAGCCCATGTATTTCTTCAATAGGACATAAATTTTTAACATCCTCATCTTTAATACCTTTTTCCTACATAGATTTCTTTGCCTCTTGCATATCTTCAGGACTGAGATATAATATACCCCTCTTCTTCGGAGTGGGTTTAGGCTGTGGTTCAGGAAGAGTCCAATCATCAAAAAAATTCAATATGTTATTCAATAATTCTTTTGCCTGCCCAACAGTTCATTCCCTGAAAATACAGCCAACACAACTATCTAGGAAATCCCAAGAAGCATCGATTAGTCCATTATAGAAGATATCAAGTATTTCATTTTTCTTAAGAGGATGATCAGGCAAAGCATTAAGTAACTGGAAAAGCCCCCCCCCCCAAGATTGTGGGAGACTCTCTTCTTTAGTTTGAACAAAGTTAAATATTTCCTGTATAACAGCTTGTTTCTTGTGAGCAGGGAAATATTTTTCAGAGAAGTAATAAACCATATCCTGGGGACTACGCACACAACCAGGAGCAAGAGTATTGTACCAAGCTTTAGCATCACCCTTTAATGAGAAAGGAAATAATTTGAGAATAAAGTAATAGCGAGTTTTCTCATCATGAGTAAAAAGGGTGGCTATGTCATTCAACTTAGTAAGATGTGCCACAACAGTTTCAGTTTCATAACCATGGAAATGATCAGATTCGACCAAAGTAATTAACTCTGAGTCGACAGAGAATTCATAATCCTTATCATCAATAAAGATAGGTGAAGTAGCAAACTTATGATCATATTTCATTCTAGCGTTCAGAGATTTTTCTTTATACTTGCATAGTAATTTCTCTAGATTATCTCTATCCTTACAAGCAAGAATATCTCTGGTTGTCTCCTCATTCATAACATAACCTTCTGGTACCTTAGGAAATTCATATCTAGGAAGGCTAATTCTAGTAGGTGTTTCAGGAGATTCAGTTTTAAGCTCATCATCAGATTCAACAACATCATGTTGTATTACTCTAGCAATTTGTTTATCATGAAATTCACCAAGTGGCACATCATCATTATCAAGCAAGGTACTAGCATCATCATAAGCATTATCCATAGCAGAAGTAGCATCATCAATAACTTGAGACATATCATAATTGATAGCATGTGGTGGTGTTGCAAGTTTACTTATAACAGAAGGTGAATCTAAAGCAGAACTGGATGGCAGTTCCTTACCTCCCCTCGTCTTTGAGGGGAAAATCTTAGTCTTAGCATCCTTCAGATTCTTCATAGTGATAAATTGATAATAATACCAAGTGACTCAACAAATATAGCTATGCTCCCCGACAACGGCGCCAGAAAAAGGTCTTGATAACCCGCAAGTATAGGGGATCGCAACAGTTTTCGAGGGTAGAGTATTCAACCCAAATTTATAGATTCGACACAAGGGGAGCCAAAGAATATTTGAAGGTATTAGCAGCTGAGTTGTCAATTCAACCACAACTAGAGATTAATTATCTGTGGCAACATGATTAGTAGCAAAGTAATATGATACTTTTGATAATAGTGATAGCAGTAACAGTAACGATAACAGTGATAGCAGTAGTTTTGTAATGAGTGCAAGAGTGACGATAGCAGTAGTAACTTAGCAAGAACAATATAGGATAAATTCGTAGGCATTGGATCGGTGACTTGTTGGGTGATATTCATCATGAGACAGTTATAACCTAGGACGGCACTAGCTCCAGTTCATCAATACAATGTAGGCATGTATTCCGTAAATAGTCATACGTGCTTATGGAAAGAACTTGCCTGACATCTTTTGTCCTACCCTCCCGTGGCAGCGGGGTCCTATTGGAAACTAAGGGATATTAAGGCCTCCCTTTAATATAGAACCGAAACAAAGCATTAACACACGATGAATACATGAACTCTTCAAACTACGGTCATCACCGGGAGTGGTCCCAACTATTGTCACTTCGGGGTTGCCGGATCATCACACTGATACGTCTCCAACGTATCTATAATTTTTGATTGCTCCATGCTATATTATCTACTATTTTGGACATTATGGGCTTTATTATCCACTTTTATATTATTTTTGGGACTAACCTATTAACCGGAGGCCCAACCCAGAATTGTTGTTTTTGCCTGTTTTAGGGTTTCGAAGAAAAGGAATATCAAACAGAGTCCAAACGGAATGAAACCTTCGGGAACGTGATTTTCTCAACGAATAATACCAGAGAGACTTGGACCCTACGTCAAGAAAATAAATAGGAGGTCATGAGGTAGGGGGCGCGCCTGCCTACCCTAGGCGCACCCTCCACCCTCGTGGGGCCCCTGTTGCTCCACCGACGTACTCCTTCCTCCTATATATATCCACGTACCCCCAAACGATCAGATACGGAGCCAAAACCCTAATTCCATCACCGTAACTTTTTGTATCCATGAGATCCCATCTTGGGGCCTGTTCCGGAGCTCCGCCGGAGGGGGCATCGATCACAGAAGGCTTCTACATCAACACCATAGCCTCTCTGATGAAGTGTGAGTAGTTCACCTCAGACCTACGGGTCCATAGTTAGTAGCTAGATGGCTTCTTCTCTCTTTTTGGATCTCAATACAACATTCTCCCCCTCTCTTGTGGAGAACTATTCGATGTAATCTTCTTTTTGTGGTGTGTTTATTGAGACCGATGAATTGTGGGTTTATGATCATGTCTATCTATGAATAATATTTGAATCTTTGAATTCTTTTATGTATGATTGGTTATCTTTGCAATTCTCTTCGAATTATCAGTTTGGTTTGGCCTACTAGATTGATCTTTCTTGCAATGGGAGACGTGCTTAGCTTTGGGTTTAATCTTGCGGTGTCCTTTCCCTGTGACAGTAAGGGCAGCAAGGCACGTATTGTATTGTTGCCATCAAGGATAACAAGATGGAATTTTCTTCATATTGCATGAATCTATCCCTCTACATCATGTCATCTTGCTTAAGGTGTTAGTCTATTTTTAACTTAATACTCTAGATGCATGTTGGATAGCGGTCGATGAGTGGAGTAATAGTAGTAGATGCAGGCAGGAGTCGGTCTACTTGTCTCAGACGTGATGCCTATATACATTATCATACCTAGATATTCTCATAACTATGCTCAATTCTGTCAATTGCTCAACAGTAATTTGTTCACCCACCGTAGAATACTTATGCTCTTGAGAGAAGCCACTAGTGAAACCTATAGCTCCCGGGTCTATCTTTACCATATTGATCTCCTACTACTTAGTTATTTCCTTTGCTATTTACTTTGCCTTTATTTTACTTTGCATCTTTTATCATAAAAATACCAAAAATATTATCTTATCATATCTATCATATCTCACTCTCGTAAGTGGCCTTATAGGGATTGACAACCCCTATTTGCGTTGGTTGTGAGGATTTATTGTTTTGTGCGGGTACGAGGGACTCACGCGTAGCCTCCCACTGGATTGATACCTTGGTTCTCAAAAACTGAGGGAAATACTTACGCTACTTTGCTGCATCATCCCTTCCTCTTCGGGGAAAACCAACGCAGTGCTCAAGAGGTAGCAAGAAGGATTTCTGGCGCCGTTGCGAGGGAGGTCTACGCAAAAGTCAACATACCAAGTACCCATGACATACCCTTATCTCCCGCATTACATTATTTGCCATTTGCCTCTCGTTTTCCTCTCCCCCCACTTCACCCTTGCCGTTTTATTCGCCCTCTCTCTCTTTATCCTCCCTCTCTATTTGCCTCTTTTTGCCCGCTTGCTTTCTGTTTGCTTGTGTGTTAGTTTGTTTGCTTGTCGTTATGGCTAGTCCCCTATCTTCTCCGTTGTCTCCCGAGAATGAAATTCTAAATTTTAAGCAAAGAGAGGGAGAAAATCTAAAAGATGCTTGGTATAGAATTTGCAATGCTCAAAATAGATCTACTAGGAAGCAATCCACATCCGTTCTCCTTCTCAATTTTTATGTAGGCATTACTCCTTGGCACCGTTATGTTCTTGATAATTATCGGAGGGAACTTTTTGGGTATCCATACTTTTGATTCTTATAATGCTATGTTAGATTTATTTGGCTCACCCCCTCTCTTGGTTAATGGAACTATATTAACTTTGGAGCATGTAATGCAAAGCCTTGAAATTATTGAAAAGAAGGTTGCTACCATAGAATTAATTGAAATTTTGGATAAAAATATCCACAGCCAAATCTCTCAATATGGATCTAAAGTAGGAGTTACTTTGAAAGATATTAAAGAAAAGGAACCCATAGTTATTGAGAAAATAAATCACGATTCCGTTAGGATCGATAAACTTGAGAATATTATTACTAAATTGGGAACCGCTTTTTCTTCCATAAAGAACACTCCAAGTCCTTCCACTAAAGTTGCCAAGCTTATGTACGCTCCTAAAAATAAGGGTGAATCCGCTAGTAAGGATGCAGATCTCAAATCTATAAGTATTCATCCCAATCTTTTTGCTATCATTAAGGAACGATTTGTTATGAATGAATTTTTTGATCTTGTGCCTAAAAGTTTGATAATTAATAAAAGGAAAGAAATTCCTAAAGATGGTAGATGCCTCATTGAAGAATTGCCTACCAAAGATGGCAATACCTAGATCTATTATTGCTTGTTATGCCTAGCTAGGGGCGTTAAACGATAGCGCTTGTTGGGAGACAACCCAATTTTATTTTTATTCCTTGCTTTTTGCTCCTGTTTAGTAATAAATAATTTATCTAGACTCTTTTTTGGTTGTGTTTTTTGTGTTTAATTAGTGTTTGTGCCAAGTAGAACCGTTGGGAAGACTTGGGGAAAGTCTTGTTGAACTTGCTGTAAAAAACAGAAACTTTAGCGCTCACGAAAACTACTGCCATTTTTATTTGGAAAGTGATATTTAGTTAACTTTTTTTGCAGATGATTAATAGATAAATTCCTCACGTCCGGAAATTTATTTTAGAATTTTTGGGGTTCCAGATCTTGCGCTAGCTACAGATTACTACAGACTGTTCTGTTTTTGACAGATTCTGTTTTTCGTGTGTTGTTTGCTTATTTTGATGAATCTATGGCTAGTAAAATAGTTTATAAACCATAGAGAAGTTGGAATACAGTAGGTATAACACCAATATAAATAAATAATGAGTTCATTACAGTACCTTGAAGTGGACTTTTGTTTTCTTTTGCTAACGGAGCTCACGAGATTTTCTACTTCAAGTTTTGTGTTGTGAAGTTTTCAAGTTTTGGGTAAAGATTTGATGGATTATGGAACAAGGAGTGGCAAGAGCCTAAGCTTGGGGATTCACATGGCACCCCCAAGATAATCTAAGGATAGCTAAAAGCCAAAGCTTGGGCATGCCCCGGAAGGCATCCCCTCTGTCGTCTACTTCTATCGGTAACTTTACTTGGAGCTATATTTTTATTCGCCACATGATATATGTTTTGCTTGGAGCGTATTGTATTATTTGAATATTTATTTGTTAGTTTAACACAATCATCCTTGCTTTACACACCTTTTGAGAGAGCCATACATGATTAGAATTCGTTAGAATACTCTATGTGCTTCGCTTATATCTTTTGAGTTATATAATTTTGCTCTAGTACTTCACTTATATCTTTTAGAGCACGGTGGTGGATTTGTTTTATAGAAACTATTGATCTCTCATGCTTCACTTAGATTATTTTGAGAGTCTTAAAATAGCATGGTAACTTGCTTACAATCCTAATATGCTTGGTATACAAGATTAATAATAAAAACTTTCTTATGAGTGTGTTGAATACTATGATAAGTTTGATACTTGATAATTGTTTTGAGATATAAAGATGGTGATATTAAAGTTGTGCTAGTTGAGTAGTTGTGAATTTGAGAAATACTTGTGTTGAAGTTTGTGATTCCCGTACCATGCACGTATGGTGAACCGTTATGTGATGAAGTCGGAGCATGATTTATTTTTTGATTGCCTTCCTTATGAGTGGCGGTCGAGGATGAGCGATGGTCTTTTCCTACCAATCTATCCCCCTAGGAGCATGCGCGTAATACTTTGTTTGATAACTTGTATATTTTTGCAATAAGTATATGAGTTTTTTATGACTAATGTTGAGTCCATGGATTATACGCACTCTCACCCTTCCACCTTTGCTAGCCTCTCTAATACCGCGCACCTTTCGCCGGTATACACCCACCATATACCTTCCTCAAAATATCCACCATACCTACCTATTATGGCATTTTCATAGCCATCCGAGATATATTGCCGTGCAACTTTCCACCGTTCCGTTTATTATGACACGCTCAATCACTGTCATATTGCTTAGCATGATCATGTAGTTGACATCGTATTTGTGGCAAATCCACCATTCATAATTCTTTCATACATGTCACTCAGGAGTCATTGCATATCCCGGTACACCGCCAGAGGCATTCATATAGAGTCATATTTTGTTCTAAGTATCGAGTTGTAATTGTTGAGTTGTAAGAAAAATATAAGTGTGATGATCATCATTATTAGAGCATTGTCCCAGTGAGGAAAGGATGATGGAGACTATGATTCCCTCACAAGTCAGGATGAGAATCCGGACGAAAAATAAAAAAAGAGAGAAATAAAAGAGGCCATAAAAAAGATAAAAGGCCCAAATAAAAAATGAGAGAAAAAGAGAGAAGGGACAATGTTACTATCCTTTTACCACACTTGTGCTTCAAAGTAGCACCATGATCTTCATAGTAGAGAGTCTCTCATGTTATCACTTTCATATACTAGTGGGAATCTTTCATTATATAACTTGGCTTGTATATTCCAATGATGGGCTTCCTCAAATTGCCCTAGGTCTTCATGAGCAAGCAAGTTGGATGCACACCCACTTAGTTTCTTTTTGATCTTTCATATACTTATAGCTCTAGTGCATCCGTTGCATGGCAATCCCTACTCACTCACATTGATATCTATTGATGGGCATCTCCATTGCCCATTGATACGCCTAGTTGATGTGAGACTATCTTCTCCCTTTTTTGTCTTCTCCACAACCACCACTCTATTCCACCTATAGTGCTATATCCATGGCTCACGCTCATGTATTGCGTGAAAATTGAAAAAGTTTTGAGAATGTCAAAAGTATGAAACAATTGCTTGGCTTGTCATCGGGGTTGTGCATGATTTAAATTTTTTGTGTGGTGAAGATAGAGCATAGCCAGATTATATGATTTTGTAGGGATAACTTTATTTAGCCATGTTATTTTGAGAAGACATAATTGCTTTGTTAGTATGCTTGAAGTATTATTATTTTTATGTCAATATGAATTTTTGTCTTGAATCTTTCGGATCTGAATATTCATACCACAATTAAGAAGAATTACATTAAAATTATGCCAAGTAGCACTCCGCATCAAAAATTCTGTTTTTATCATTTACCTACTCGAGGACGAGCAGGAATTAAGCTTGGGGATGCTTGATACGTCTCCAACGTATCTATAATTTTTGATTGCTCCATGCTATATTATCTATTGTTTTGGACATTATTGGGCTTTATTATCCACTTTTATATTATTTTTGGGACTAACCTATTAACCGGAGGCCCAGCCCAGAATTGTTGTTTTTTGCCTGTTTTATGGTTTCAAAGAAAAGGAATATCAAACGGAGTCCAAACGAAATGAAACCTTCGGGAACGTGATTTTCTCAACGAATAAGACCAGAGAGACTTGGACCCTACGTCAAGAAAAGAAACAGGAGGCCACGAGGTAGGGGTGCGCCTACCTACCCTAGGCGCACCCTCCCCCTCGTGGGCCCCCTGTTGCTCCACCGACGTACTCCTTCCTCCTATATATATCCACATACCCCCAAACGATCAGATACGGAGCCAAAACCCTAATTCCACCGCCGTAACTTTCTGTATCCACGAGATCCCATCTTGGGGCCTGTTCCGGAGCTCCGCCGGAGGGGGCATCGATCACGGAGGCTTCTACATCAACACCACAGCCTCTCCGATGAAGTGTGAGTAGTTTACCTTAGACCTACGGGTCCATAGTTAGTAGCTAGATGGCTTCTTCTCTCTTTTTGGATCTCAATACAACGTTCTCCCCCTCTCTTGTGGAGAACTATTCGATGTAATCTTGTTTTTGCGGTGTGTTTGTTGAGACTGATGAATTGTGGATTTATGATCAAGTCTATCTATGAATAATATTTGAATCTTTGAATTCTTTTATGTATGATTGGTTATCTTTGCATGTCTCTTCGAATTATCAGCTTGGTTTGGCCTACTAGATTGATCTTTCTTGCAATCAGAGAAGTGCTTAGCTTTGGGTTCAATCTTGCGGTGTCCTTTCCTAGTGACAGTAAGGGCAGCAAGGCACGTATTGTATTATTGCCATCGAGGATAAAGATGGGGTTTTCTTCATATTGCATGAGTCTATCCCTCTACATCATGTCATGTTGCTTAAGGCGTTACTCTGTGTTTAACTTAATACTCTAGATGCATGCTGGATAGCGGTCGATGAGTGGAGTAATAGCAGTAGATGCAGGCAGGAGTCGGTCTACTTGTCTCGGACGTGATGCCTATGTACATGATCATACCTAGATATTCTCATAACTATGCTCAATTCTGTCAATTGCTTAACAGTAATTTGTTCACCCACCGTAGAATACTTATGCTCTCGAGAGAAGCCACTAGTGAAACCTATGGCCCCCGGGTCTATCTTTATCATATTGATCTCCTACTACTTAGTTATTTCCTTTGCTATTTACTTTGCCTTTATTTTACTTTGCATATTTTATCATAAAAATACCAAAACTATTAACTTATCATATCTATCAGATCTCACTCTCGTAAGTGGCCTTATAGGGATTGACAACCCCTATCTGCGTTGGTTGCGAGGATTTATTTGTTTTGTGCAGGTACGAGGGACTCGCGCGTAGCCTCCTACTGGATTGATACCTTGGTTCTCAAAAACTGAGGGAAATACTTACGCTACTTTGCTGCATCATCCCTTCCTCTTCGGGGAAAACGCACGCAATGCTTAAGAGGTAGCACACACGTAGTAGGTGACTATAACTTACAAGATCGGATCTAGAACATGGAAATAATGGTGATAACATGAACGGTTCAGATCTAAAATTATGGCACCCGGGCCCAAAGTGACAAGCAATGAGCATGGCAAAGTCATTGCAACATCAATCTTACAACATAGTGGATACTAGGGATCAAGCCATAACAAAACTCACTTGATTACATGATGAATATCATCCAACTCCTCACCGACCAGCGAGCCTATGAAGGAATTACTCACTCCCGGTGGGGAGCATCGTGCAATTGGTGATGGAGAAGGGTTGGTGATGACGAAGAACGAAGATCCCCCTCTCCAGAGCCCCAAACGAACTCCGAATCTGGCCTCTCGATGAAGAACAAGAGGTGACGACAGCTCCGTCTCGTGGATCACGATAATTCTTTCTCCCTGATTTTTTTTCTAGAAAAATAGGATTTTATAGCGGCGGTTTCAGGGTCTGCGGGGCCACCAGGTGGGGACAACCCACCTGGGCGTGCCAGGAGGGGGCGCCCCCTAGTGGGTTGTGCCCACCCAGGTGCCCCCCTCCAGTGGGTATTGGCTCCAGAAATTCTTGTTTATTGTATAAAAATTCCCCGCAAAGTTTTGTTCCATTCCGAGAACTTTTATTTCTGCACAAAAACAATACCATGGTAGTTCTGCTGAAAACGGCGTCAGTCCGGGGTTAGTTTCATTCAAATCATGCAAGTTAGAGTCCAAAACAAGAGGAAAAGCGTTAGGAAAAGTAGATACATTGGAGACATATCAGATACCCATTTACATGGGACAACAAAGGGGAGGACGCTGAGAACATCCATGTGAGACTGGGTAGAGCCACATGTAAGGCCGCGTTCATGCAGTTGTTTCCACCAACAGAAGTGCAACACATTATGACTGAGGAATCAGACCACAAAGCTCTTGTAGTCAAAGTCTTGTCGGCACTGGCCACAGGCACTAGGCAAGCATAACGGCCTTTTGTCTATGAAGCATTGTGGGCAAAACATGCAGAGTACGATGAGATGGTGGCCAGTGCATGGGGTGCAGCCCATGCGGCCAATCTGGAGGAGGCGGAGATGGGTGCCGCATGCAGTATGCTGGAGCACTTGTCCCGAGCCATGCATGTATGGAGCAGAGACGTCTTTGGGTCTATTAAGCGGCATATTATCCATCTTAAAGGGAAATTAGCGGATGCAAAGGACAGAGCTGCTCATACGGGATACCTCCAGGAGATTAAGGACATAGAAGACCAATTGCATGAGCTATATGAACGGGGAGAAATATATATAGGCAGTGGTCAAGGGTAGACTGGCTACAGCATGGGGATCAGAATACTTAGTATTTTCAGAACAGAGCCTCTGTCACACAGGAAACGTAAAAATATTGTTAAGGCTTTATGTAGAGAGGATGGGTTCGAGTGCACTAATGATGATGGTATGCGTACTATGGCAGCAAATTTGTATGCTCATTTGTTCACTTCAGAGGGCTCCTAGGAAGGGCACAAATTACTATGACATATCGACCAGGTGGTTACTGAGGAGATGAATTGTCGCCTCACGGCTCCTTTCACTAATGAGGAAATAGAGAAAGCTTTGTTTCAGATGGGTCCAACCAAAGCACCAGGACCGGTGGTTTCCCGACGATGTTTTATCAACGATGTTGTTGGTAAAGGAAGATGCATGTGTGGCCAGTCGTGATTTTCTGGCAGGGGGGGTGGAGCCAAATGGTTTCAATGACACTATTATTGTCATGATCCTGAAGGTGAACTCACCGGAGTTACTCACACAATTTCATCATATAAGTCTATACAATGTCCTGTACAAAATAGCAGCCAAGACTTTGGTGAACAAACTTAAACTGGTGCTGCCGTCTTGCATCTCGGAAGAGCAGAGTGCCTTTGTTTCCATGAGGCTAATCACAGACAATGTATTAGTGGCATATGAGTGTGTACATGCCATCAGGAAAAGGAAGAGGAAGAAACCACTTTGTGTAATTAAATTAGATATGATGAAGCGTACAACAGAGTCGAGTGGGTTTTTCTTGAACAAGTGATGGATAAATTTGGATTCTCTGCTCACTGGATGGAGATGGTCATGAGGTGTGTCACGACGGTGAGCTTCTCAGTTAAATTAGATGGGGCACTTTCACATAGGTTTCTGCCATCCAGAGGACTATGACAAGGGGACCCGCTATCTCCATATTTGTTTCTTTTTAGTGTGGAGGGTTTTTCAGCGTTGTTAAAAAATGCCCAGTTGGAAAATAACATCAAAGGTGTATAGTCTTCTTGGAGGGGTCCCAATCCAACTTTCAATCTTTATGGACTAGTTTGCAGGTCTATGAGGTGGCGTCGTGGCAGAGAGTGAATTTGCAGAAATCATCCATATTCTTTGGGAAGGGAAGCACTGATGAGGACAAAGAAACGCTCAAGCAGGCTATTGGCATGTCATCGGAGGCGTTGAGCGAGGGGTACTTGGGTTTACCCATGATTGTGGGGAAATCCAAAGATGGAACTTTCAAGTATGTGCGTGAAAGTGCTAGGGGAAAGGTAGTAGGATGGAAGGGACAAGGACTATCCAAGACTGCGAGAGAGGTACTTATTAAGTTGGGACTCCAATCTACTCCGACCTTCACTATGAGTTATTTTCAACTCACAAAGAAAATGTGCTGGAACTTGTCTTCTATTTCCTCAAACTTCTGGTGGGGTGAGCTAATGGTGAAAAAAAGGTTCACTGGATTGCGTGGGACAAGAGGAAACATGAAGGTGGTCTTGGATTCCAAGATCCAGAGGCGTTCAACCAAGCTCTGTTGGCAAAACAAGCATGGCGGATCCTGCAAGTCCCTTCATCGCTATGTGCAAGGGTTCTCAAGGCCAGGTATTTCGCCGAGGGGTCCATTATTCATGCTACCTGTCCCAGGAGAGGGTCCTTCACGTTTAGAAGCATATTGCATGGTTGAAACTTGTTATTGGATGGGCTTATTTAGCGCATAGGGGATGTCTCCCAAATCCGAATCCATCATGACTATTGGATCCCTCGGAAGGGTAGTCTAAGGCCACTGGGACACATTTACATACATGGGACCGAATTTGTGACTTGATGAATTCACATGGTATGTCCTGGGATCTAGTGAAGGTACATGACATGTTCCCACTAGATGAAGCTCATGAAATTTTGCAGATTCACGTGCGAGGATCGCTAGTTGAGGACTTTCTGGCATGGAATTACACAAAAAACGACATTTTCACTGTCAAGCCAGCATATCATCTTCGCGTGGCACAAAAACGGCTAAAGTCTGGCCGCCCGGAGTTCTCATCTTTTGTAACGCCCTCGATGCGGCTATATCTCCCACGTGTCGAAGCACGACTTAGAGGCATAACCGCATTGAAAGCAATGTCGCAAGTGAGGTAATCTTCACACAACCCATGTAATACATAAGGGAAAGAGATACATAGTTGGCTTACAATCGCCACTTCACACAATACATGAATAAAGCATTACATCAACCAGATACAATCAAGGTCCGACTACGGAACCAAAATTAAAGAAGACTGCCCCACATGCTACACAGATCCCTGATCGTCCCAACTGGGCTCCACTATTGATCAACTGAAACGAAACAACACAATGAACGAGATCTTCATCGAGCTCCTCCTTGAGCTCGGTTGCATCACCTGCATGAATTCATCGGCACCTGCAAACTGGTTTTGGAAGTATCTGTGAGTCACGGGGACTCAGCAATCTCACACCCTCGCAATCAAGACTAATAAGCTTATGGGTAAGGTAAAAGGTATGAGGTAGAGCTGCAGCAAGCGACTAGCATATTTGGTGGCTAACATACACAAATAAGAGCGAGAAGAGAAGGCAAAAGCACGGTCGAACAACTATGATCAAGAAGTGATCCTAAAACAACCTACGTCAAACATAACTCCAACACCGTGTTCACTTCCTGGACCCTGCCGAGAAGAGACCATCACGGTTACACACGCGGTTGATGTATTTTAATTAAGGTTAACTTCAGGTTTTCTACAACCGAACATTAACAAATTCCCATCTGCCCATAACCGCGGGCACGGCTTTCGAAAGTTCAAATCCCTGCAGGGATGTCCCAACTTAGCCCATCACAAGCTCTCACGGTCAACGAAGGATATTCCTTCTCCCAAGACAATCCGACCAGGCTCGACATCCCGGTTACAAGACATCCTCGACAATGGTAAAACAAGTCCAGCAAAGCCACCCAGATGTGCCGAAAAATCCCGATAGGAGCTGCACATATCTCGTCCTCAGGGCACACCGGATGAGCAAGACGTCGGGTGGGCTAGCCCAGAGTTGCCCCTGGTAGCTCCGGACATCGCTTAGTTTGGACCAACACTTAGACAAGCACTGGCCCGGGGGGGTTAAAATAAAGATGACCCTTGGGCTGGCCTAACCCAAGGGAAAAAGAGGCTAGGTGGCGAATGGTAAAACCAATGTTGGGCCTTGCTGGAGGAGTTTTATTCAAGGCAAACTGTCAAGGGGTTCCCATTATAACCCAACTGTGTAAGGAACGCAAAATCCGGAAACATAACACCGATATGACGGAAACTAGGGCGGCAAGAGTGAAACAAAACACCAGGCATAAGGCCGAGCCTTCCACCCTTTACCCAGTATATAGATGCATTAATTAAATAAGAGATATTGTGATATCCCAACAAAATATCCATGTTCCAAACATGGAACAAGCTCCAAACTTCACCTGCAACTAACAACGTTATAAGAGGGGCTGAGCAAAGTGGTAACATAGCCAAACAATGGTTTGCTAGGACAAGGTGGTTAGAGGCTTGGCTTAACAATATGGGAGGCATGATAAGCGAGTGGTAGGTATCGCAGCATGAGCATAGCAAAAGAGCGAGCAACTAGCAAGCAAAGATAGAAGTAATTTCGAGGGTATGGTCATCTTGCCTGAAATCCCGCAAGGAAGAAGAACGAGTCCATGAAGAAGACAAACGGACGTAGTCGAATGGATCCTCACAAATGCGACGTTATCGGAACCAACCCGAAGAAGCAACACCGGAAAGACGCACACAACATAGTAAACAACCAACACATGAACATGGCATGATATGCGGGACGCGGTATGCGGTGCATATGCATTATTAGGAAAGGAATTATTGAACCTGGCCTCAACTTGGAAATCCAAGAGTGCCACTAGATAGAGGAGATGATTTCGGTCGAAATCGATATAAAGATCACCGGAATCGGATGCATGGTTTGGAAATGGCAAGCAAAACAAATATGGCACCGGTATGCGATAAATAGCAAGTAGCCAACTAAATGCATCAAGATAAATATGCTACAGCACTCAAACATGGCAACAAAATACATGGCAGGAATCCACTCATGATGCTTGACAAAAGATGAACACTGAGCTACGGCTAATTCACTCATTAACAGGTTCAAACAAGCATGGCAAAAGTGCAAATGATAACAGGTTTCAGACTTAGTGAAATTAACAGCAAGTCTGAAATTTATCATCATCAGGAAGCAATGTTTAGAGCATGATAACTACATGCTACAGGAAGATATCATGGCAAAGTAAGGCATGGCATGAAGCTACTCAAATCACATAACAAAAGTCTCTTAGTGACCATGAGCCAAAAGGGATCAAAAAATACAATTGCAAGCATGTGAACATAGCAAAAACATAAACATATTCAGACTTCGTGAAAAACTGGAGCATGCAAACAGATTAACAAGTAGGCATGTTTACAAGTTCGATGCACTCACTACAAAGCATGGAATGACAAACTAAGCATACACCCATCAAGAAGACATGGCATAGAAGCTAGACATGGCAAGAACAACAACATAGCATGCACGGATCAACAACCATAAGCTCGGCAAAAATGCTAAACATGTTAACAATCTGCCAGGAACATGTTATAGGAAAAGTAGAGCTCGATTGACTCAAGCTAGGGTGCTCCATAAATGCAAACAAATACATGGATGGATAGAGCACCACAATATAAACAAAACATCCTTACTGATCATGCCCAAAAGATGCACGGATCACTAGGAATCAACATGAACATATGACATAAAAATAAGGACAGGGCAAGGACTTAGTGAAATTCTAAGTCCCTGAAATCAGCATCATTGAGTAAGCTACTTTGCATGCTTGTGCTAGTCACCATAAAGATCACAAAAATACATGGCATACACCCCTGTAAAGATGGCATGGCATTCTACAAAACACATGTAGAGCTCAGGATCATAGCATGCACATATTAATCATGGCAAAAATGACAAAAGTGCATTTGCTGAAACCGATCTGACATAATCATCACATAGCCCTCTTCCAACGACATTTCAGGCATCAAGATAAGCTCAAATGAAAATGATGCAATGAGATGAAATGATGTACTCGTCGAGACGAACATTTTGATATGCTACACGCACGAATTGGAGCAACAGTTGATGAGTTATGACATGATGAAGATGCCTAAAAATTACTGGGACTTGGCAGAAAAATGACCTCCGAAAAGTCAACGCGGGATGAGATGGAGCGGGACGAGGAGATCCGGGTTCGCGAGACGGTGTGTTTGGATCAGGGGACGGGTGGATCTCATCCACCCCGACCCGATCCGGCGAGGAGGCGGCGCCGGCGAGCTAGGACGCCGGTGACGGAGGAGATCCGGCGGCGAGGCGAAGGAGCGGGCGAGGCGGAGCGTCTCGGCGGCGGCGGCGTTGCGCGGCGGCGGCGGAGCAAGGCGTAGCGGCGGAGGAGCAGCGGCGCGGCGACGGAGATCCGGTGACGCGGAAACCGGGGCGGCGGGCGACGAGCGACGGAGACGGCGGAGTCCGGCGATGCTCCGGCGACAGAGGCGCGGCATCTCAGGCACCCGGGCGGTGCGGGCGGCGAGATCCGGGCCGGGCGGGCCGTGCCTGGGCCCGCAGGGCCGCGGTGGTGGAGGAGAGAGAGAGGAGCCGGGAGGATGAGGTGGCGAGGCGTGATTGGAGGTGGGAGGCGGCGGTGATGACGTGCCGCGACGTGATTCGCCGGAGTGAGGTGGCGGCTGGATGCGTCTGGCGGGCGCGAACATGTCTGGCGGCGGTGAGGGGGGATTTTAAGGTTTTCGTCCACGAATTTCGGGAGGGGAGCACATATATCTAGAGGGAGCTAGGAGAGTCCAAATGAGGTGCGGTTTGCGGCCACGCAATCGTGATTGAACACTCTAGATGATGGAACATGTTTAGGTGGGTTTTGGGCCACTTTGGAAGGGTGTTGGGTTGCAACACACACGAGGCCTTTTCGATCCCTCGGTTAACCGTTGGAGTATCAAACGAAGTCCAAATGGAACGAAACTTGACAGGCGGTCTACCGGTAGTAAACCAAGGCCGCATGACAAGTCTCGGTCCAATCCGAAAATGTTTAACACCCGCACACGAAAAGAGGTAGAAAGGGACACCGAGTGACATAGGAGCTCCGGATTGCAAAACGGACAACGGAGAAAAAGCTCGGATGCATGAGACGAACATGTATGCAAATGAAATGCACATGATGACATGGTATAAGATGCATGACATGCAAGCAATGACAAGGCAACCACAGCGAATAACTGGAAGACACCTGGCACATCGGTCTCGGGGCGTTACATCTTTGGTACAGAATCATAAGGCGTGGCTCAACCTTTGGGATACAGTGGCACCGGGTAGGGTCAAGACCCACATGTGGCGGCTTGTTCACAATGGGATCGCGGTCGGTTTGGAACTCCACAGGAGGAAGATCAAACCCAGAGTATTTTGTGTTGCATGTTGGCGCGAGGAGACCAAGTTTCATAGGTTTTAGGGCTGCCATCACTCATTGAAGTCTGGAAAGTTTTGCACTCGGAATTAGGAGTACCGGTGGTGATCCCGCCGGAGTCCGTGAGCTCCCTGGGTGCTCTTTCAAAGTGGCTCATGGCCTGGTCTGAGGCTTCAGACGACGCGGGTGCGGCCATGGTCCAAGGCCTCTATGCTTTGTGGTTGGCTCGGAACAATGCTCGGGATGGAAAAAGGATTGAGGCGTCGAACACTATTGCGACAGTCGAAAGGTTGATGGAGAAGTGGCAAGCGGTTCATGGAAGAACGAGCAAGATGCCCAAACCTGTACCAGTTGAGAGGTGGAAGCCATCAGATGAAGGGTGGGTGAAGGTAAACGTAGATGGAAGGGATGGGCCGGAGTGGTTTTCAGAAACCACGAAGGAGCCTTCCTAGGAGGGGCCTGTCACTTCTTCCCAATGAGCCATGAACCAACACACATTGAGCTTCAAGCATGCAGGAAAGCGGTTCAACTGGGCAGATGAGGTAAATGCAATGGGTTTACACATAAAGATGGACCGCCTTGAAATTGTAAGCAAATTGCAGAGGAAAGAACCGGACGTGTCGACGCTGGGGCCTCTAATTAAAGAGGTGAAAAGCAATGCTGGAGACGCGCGACAGGTGAAAGGTGACGTGGGATAGAAGGACAGCAAATGGTGTTGCGCATGGACTAGCTAAAGAAGGGGTGTTGAATAATCTGTGTAAAGTTTGGTTGCAACAACCTCCGGATTGTATTCTGCACACTATTTCGGCACAGAACCCTGCCTACTTTGAATAATTAGAGAGAGGGTGGTGAATTTCAAAAAAAAAATTGTTGGTGTGGTGGGAACAGCAGCCTGTGTCGAGCAGATAATCAATCACCCTTGACCAAAACGCGTAGACAGTAACGTATTCTAGGACCTTGGCAGCATCAATGGAGATTTCTGCGCCCAGCAATGTACAGTGGACGTTTTTTTCGTTTGGGGGCAGGAGGGCGCAGCTAGGTCGCGACTTGCGAGTCCGCCAATTCCTGACTGGAATCTGCTGTTCTAACCGTTGTCAGTTGTCTTGCAGCCAAGTTCTATGCTTTACTTTTTTTTTGCGGGAGACTTTACTAATTAATCTGACTGACGACGACCTGGGCGGAATCTGCTGCTGATTGCTACTAGCCGCCGTTGGAATCTTTTGCTCAGTTCCATTTTTTGTGCTCTTCATTTTCACTCACTCGTGTCAAGTCATTGACTGACTTGGCGTTTCCGACTTGGAATGGCACACGCACAGGCACAGGGAAGTGATGCTGTGGTCTGCCTATCAAACATTGCGCATAAGCAACAGAAAGTGCTCTTTTAATCACGATTTTAATCTCGAGCTCACATCTTCCTCATGAACCATAAAATAAAAAACAGATTTTTTTTGGTGATAAACATTGATAAATGTTTTCACTGCATGCAAAAAATTGTGATGAAATGACATTAGTGAAAATGTGGGGCAAAAAACAAAATCAATGCTCCAAAATGCTTCCGACAATAATGTTTTAGAAGGATTGATTTTGTTTTCTTTTTGCCCACATTTCCATGAATGTCATTTCGTGACAAATTTTTTGCGTGCAATGAAAACATTCATCAATGCTTATCAACAAAAAATTCAGATTTTAAAAAAAAATCAGAACTTTTGAAAAAATATTTATGATTTTTTTCGACTTTACTGTTTACGAGGAAGCATGTAAGCTCAGGGGCAAAAACTGCACGTCTGCTATTAACTAGCTCGCCAATGGCGGCTAGTGCTTTTATCAATTAAAAAAACGATGGCGACCAACCAATCAACGCTGAAGCCCAACGGATATGCTGCTTAACAGACAAGAAATCATTCTCAGACCTACACAGCACACCAGAAGTTCCAGCGAGAAAGTGAGAATGGCGGCGTCCGCTGCTGCTCTGTGTCTCTCCGTCCTGCTCCTCATCGCCGTCTGTTGTCGCTCCGACGTCAACTTCATCTACCAGAGCTTCCAGCGCGCGCCCAACCTGAGCCTGGACGGGTCGGCGTCGGTGCTGCGCGGCGGCGCGCTCCAGCTCACCAACGACAGCGAGCGCCTCGTCGGCCACGCCTTTTACGGCTCCCCCGTGGCCCTGGGCACGCTCGATGACAGCCAGAGCGGTGGCGGTCTCGCTGTCTCCTCCTTCAGCACCGCCTTCGTCTTCGACATCGTGACCGTCGGCACCGGCGGCGGCCACGGCCTCGCCTTCGTCGTGGCCCCGTCCAGGGCGCTCCCCGGCGCGTCGCCCGAGATCTACCTCGGCGTCCTCGGACCGAACACCAATGGAAAGGTCTCCAACCATGTGTTTGCCGTCGAGTTCGACACGGTCACGGACCTGGGGATGAATGAGACCAATGGCAACCACGTCGGCGTCGACGTCAACAGCCTCGTGTCTAATGTGTCGGAGCAGGCCGCGTACTACACCACCGGCGCCGACGGGGAGGACATGAAGGTGCCCGTGAAGCTGGAGAGCGCACAGCAGATCCAGGCGTGGATAGACTACGACGGCGGTAGCAGTCTGCTCAACGTGACCGTCGCCCCAGTGTCCGTGACTGGCCGGCCGCAGCGGCCGCTCATATCAACAAAGCTTGATCTCCGATCGGTCTTCAAGGAGAACATGTACGTCGGCTTCTCCTCGGCGACGGGGAAGCTCGCGAGCTCGCACTACATCCTGGCATGGAGTTTCCGGACCAATGGGCTCGCCCAGCCCATCGATCTCCGGCGGCTGCCAAAGGTCCCCAGGCAGAGAACGCCGGCTCCCAAGGTCCTCATCATCAAATTCGCCGCGGTGGCTTGTGCGGGAACGATCACCTTGGTTGCCGCAGCGATGGTTACTGTGCTCTGGCTCCGGCGTAGAGCGGCGCTCGCCGACAAACTGGAGGACTGGGAGCTAGAAGTAGAGCACCCCCAGAGGATTCCATACATAGAGCTCTACAAGGCGGCCAGGGGGTTCAAGGAGAGCGGGTTTCTTGGCTCGGGTGGATTCGGCCACGTGTACAAAGGCGTGCTCGGACGTCGTCGGTCCGGGTCCGGGTCCGGGCCCGGCGACGAGGTGGCCATCAAGCGGATTTCCAGCGGCACCAAGCAAGGGATGAGGGAGTTCGTCGCGGAGGTCTCGAGCCTGGGGCGGATGCGCCACCGCAACCTGGTGGAGCTGCGCGGGTGGTGCAAGCACGACCAGGACCTGCTCCTCGTCTACGAGTTCATGCCCAACGGCAGCCTCGACGCGCACCTGTTCGGCGGGGCGGGGCGGGGCGAGGTGCTCACGTGGGCTCAGCGGTTCGGCGTCATCCGGGGCGTGGCGCGCGGCCTGCTGTACCTGCACGAGGAGTGGGAGCACGTGGTGGTGCACCGCGACGTGAAGGCCAACAACGTGCTGCTCGGCGCCGACATGGGCGCGCGGCTGGGCGACTTCGGCCTGGCGCGCCTCTACGAGCACGGCGCGGCCCCGGGCACGACGCGCGTGGCCGGCACCCTGGGGTACATGGCCCCCGAGCTCACCGTCACCAGCCGCGCCACCACGGCCACCGACGTCTTCTCCTTCGGCGCGCTGCTCCTCGAGGTCGCGTGCGGCCGCCGGCCCGTCGAGCGGGGCGAGGCGGCGGACGTGATCTTGGTGCGCTGGGTCCGGGACTGCGGGCTAGACGGCGACCTGCTGCGGGCCGTGGACCCGAGGCTGGACGGGTGCTACGACGCCGCGGAGGCGAAGCTGGTGCTGTGGCTGGGCATGGTGTGTAGCCTGGGACGGCCTGAGGCCAGGCCCAGCATGAGGCAGGTCTGCCAGTTTCTCAACGGCGAGAAGGTGCTGCCGGAGGACTCGGCGCTCGTGTTCTCGGATCCCGACTCCTCCGTGTTCCTTGGGCCCGTGCTCTCCGCCATGACCTTGCCCTCCTCCTGTGGCACCATGTCGTTCGGCTCCCTGCATGGCGGTCGGTGAGCTAGGGAATATATTAGGGTTAATTAGATCGGTTTTGCTGAAACTCATCTATGGTCTCATTCACCTGCTGAACCGTTTGATTATCGGGCACGCAGAGATTCGTGCAACAACTGCTTTTTTTTCTTGTCCACCACGTTGTTGTCAGAGTTATGGGCTTTCTGTTGCTGGGTTATGGACATATGGGCCTTTTTCTCTGGTCGTGTTTTTTCCCACCTACGAAGAGAGTATGGTTTTCCCTCAAAAAAAAAACGAAGAGAGTATGGTTGTATTCATCAGCAGTTTGGAGGGAACTATGGTGGTATTATCAAAGAGATTGTAGAGATTGAGTGTTTTTACCTTTTGCAATTTTGTATTTGAACCTCGAGTTTCAAATTTTGAAGCTCATAACATAGCTAGATATGGTTCTCTTCTTCCTCATGGAAAACATCTGTGGTTGGGATTACCTTATGACCCAACAATTATCCATGTAAACATTGTTCTTGATCAATAAATACTAGCTATGTTTTGCTGGAAAATAAAACCTACGAAGAGAGTATGGCTTCCCCTAAAAAAACGAAGAGAGTATGGCAGTTTCTCAACTACTATATTTTGGTCATTAACAACAATTTTTAATTGTTGTTGTTCTGTTCTATTCTGTTCGTCTTGCAATGTGGTTGTTTCTCTTCTTTGTTTGTTTTATTTCTACTGTTTTGTATGAGGGACATAAGTGTGCAGAGTCATTTTTTTGTTGATTGGGAAAATGCAAAATTGATTGTTTGGTTTTCTTTTGCCTATTATTAATATTTTCAAAAAATCGCCATGCCAACACAATAATGAACTTGAGATTAAAAAAACATGATGGGAACAGGACATAAGCCAGTTGCATGTCCACCACTAGACATGCAACTGCAAGCTTTGTAACCCGACTGTAACTACACGGGCACAAAGCGACGATGGCATATGGGATCGTGGGAGTTGTTGTTGTGGCTAGTTGCATGTCCACCACGAGGCTTACAACTACAAGCATTGTAACCCGATTGCAACCGCATGGGTCCAATGCGACTTCAATTAGAGTCAGAAGGGGAGTTATCGAGGTCAGCTGCATATTCACAACTAGACATGCAACTGCAAGTGTTGTAACCCATCTGCAACTGCATGGGCCCAAAGCGACTGCAACTAGGGTTAGGAGTGGAGTTGTTGAGATCAGTTGTATGTCCACCACTAGACATGCAACTGCAAGTGTTGTAACCCGATTGCAACAACATTGGGGCCAAAGCGATTACAACTAGGGTCGGGAGGTGAGTTGTTGGGGCCAGTTGCATGTCCACCAGTAGACACGCAACTGCAAGCATTGTAAATTGACTGCAACTGCATAGGAACAAAGTGGCCACAACTAGGGTCGAGACATGAGTTTTCTAGGCCAATTGCACGCCACCACTAAACGTGCAATTATAAGGGTTGTAACCTGAGTGCAACTGCAATTTTATAAGAGTAGAGGGATCGCAACTGCAAGTTATCAAGGAAGATCACAATTGTATTTTTTGCAAGAAGGGTCGCAACTGCAAATTTCAAAAAGGTCACACTTTTTTCACACAAAAATATGGCAAAGGGTACTAATCAATCTTTTTATGGTGATATTAGTAGTCATTTTTTGTGTGCATACCAAGTACACAGAACACCAAAAAATGCTAAAAATGTTTTATTTATTAAAAATGAACAACTTCAACACGTTACACAGTTCTATTAATAGCGTGTAATACTAATGGGCAAATGTCATTTTTGGCCAGGACTAGCTATCCATTTTTGTGAGGTTGCAGGTTCGATCCTTGCTCCTAGAAATTTGTTTATTTTTTACCGTGTCTTCAAAGTGGGTTACTGTCCAGCAAACGGGACAACATGCATTTATCTCCAAAGCACGTTTTTGGGCCGGCGAACGAAAACGGGCTACACAAACAACACACGGCGGTGGATGAGACTCCTCTAAAAAAGGAAGTGAATGAGATCAAATTATATCTCATCTAAATGAGTTCTAAGCACTCCCTAATTAGATATATGCCACTACAACTTTCACTAGTTGGAAAATGCCATTACAATTCATGATATTTTGCCAACTCATGAAAGGAGGATGAAAGAATTGTAATAGCATTTTTCAAGTGTGCAAACTTGTAATGGCATTTTGCCAACTCGTGAAAGCTGTGGTGGCATGGATCCAATTAACCCTTAGACGTTGGAGTACGAAGATGGGAATTTGCGCCATGGAGTATGTTGCAAAAAAGTATAAAATACTTGATTTGAACATAAAAACATATGTGTATGTTTTGTGATGTATGAAAGACAAACAATGCGACTAAATTAATCACCACATACTGGATTAAGAACTAAGTAAATCAACAACGTGTATTACTGAGAAACAAACCATATCAGCATCATGGTCTCCTTCCCTCAAGTCCATGGCGGTCGTCCCGTTTTACCCGCCAATGGTGAGGGTGGTGTCATTATGAACTAGCTCATGGTCAAGTTTGGTTACCGGCACCGTGTCCAAAGTGGTTGGACGACGACGACATATTAGAGGCCAGCTGATGTGTCCGTTCCAGGAGGCCGCTGGAGGCGCATGTTGATACTGGGAGAGGGGGCCGCAACAACGCGGCCTCCCACAGAGGTTCTTATGCCGACGAACTCCTAGAGAAGGGTGCGGCAAGCGGCAACGTGACCAGATGGTTGCCGGCGGCGACGGCCGACGAGGATTGCAAACAAAAATCCTCCCTGCCCGAAGTTTGCACATTAGACAGTTTTGTTTTTCAGTGTGTCATTTTGTCCCAATATTTCGGAACGGAGCAGTGTACTGCCCCCCTATTTTTGGGGACTTAAATGTGTTTCCTGGATGTAGACAGCGAGTTATTTTTTGGGGACTTAAATGTGTTTCGGAGATGCCCCAATTATGATTTTCTTGCCAGTCTGCCAAAAATAACGAGATATTGCTCTATGACTTTATTTTATTGTCGAAAAAGGCTTCGTCCAGCTTTATATATAGAGCAACAGGTTTTATTTTATTCAAGTGCGTTTTCTTCGCATGTTCATGCTTTCTTCAGCCGAATAAGGCTTCTTGATCTTTGATAATTTGAGATATTGGAGAATAATTGTTGTATTAATTTGGGGCCTCAAGGGTTGTTTATATAGATTACAAAGCTTGGGCTTCAAGACTAGACTAATAGAGATAGATTACAATATGAATAGTCTTATACTCTAGTATCCCCCCGCAGTCTCAACGTCAGGTGTAACAATGTTGAGACTGGAGCGTATGTCGGTGAACGATGCAGTCGGGAGTCCTTTGGTAAAAATGTCAGCAAATTGGGCACTTGTAGGAACATGAAGAACGCGAACCTCGCCAAGAGCCACCTTTTCATGAACAAAGTGGATGTCAATCTCGTGCTTTGTGCGACGATGTTGAACTGGATTGGAAGCCATGTAGACTGCAGAGATGTTATCACAGTAAACAATGGTAGCACGGGGAAGCGGGCGATGAAGTTCAACGAGAAGCTGCCGTAGCCACACCGCCTCGGCCATAGCGTGAGCAACCGCCCTATACTCAGCCTCAGCAGAAGACCTGGAAACTGTTACCTGCCTTTTAGAACACCAAGAAACAAGATTATCACCCAAATAAACGCAAAATCCGGATGTAGATCGTTGAGTATCTGGACAACCTGCCTAGTCTGCATCAGAATAAACTGTCAAGGTTGTAGGTGAAGAAGAATTAAAAAGGAGACCGTGATCAAGAGTGCCTTTTAAATAGTGGAGAATGCGTCTGACATGAGCCAGATGAGGAGCACGAGGGTCATGCATAAAGAGACAGGCTTGCTGAACGGAATAGGAGATGTCAGGACGAGTAGGAGTGGCATATTGAAGAGCGCCAGTGATGCTACGATATAAAGTGGGATCGGAAAGAGGATCACCATCAACCGACAGTTTAGCACCAATGTCGACTGGAGTACGAGAGGGTTGACAACCAGACATACTAGAACGAGAAAGCAAGTCCAAAATGTATGATCGTTGAGAAAGAAAGAGTGAAGACTTTGTGCGAGAAACATTAATACCTAGAAAATGATGAAGAGGACCAAGATCAGTCATGGAAAACTCACGATTGAGAGAAGAGATGATATGTTGAAGAAGGGAATCAGAACTAGCCGTGAGAATGATATCATCAACATAAAGCAAGAGGTAGGCAGTGTGAGTAGGAGACTGATAAAAAAAAGAGAAGAATCAGATTTGGAGGGAATAAAGCCTATGGTTTGAATAAAAGTAGCAAAGCGTTGAAACCATGCACGAGGAGCTTGTTTAAGGCCATAAAGAGATTTGTTGAGGAGACAAACAAAATTTGGAGAGGAGGGATTCTCAAAACCAGAGGGTTGCTGACAATAAACAGTTTCATTGAGAGTGCCATGAAGAAAAGCATTTTTAACATCAAGTTGATGAATAGGCCAAGAAGAGGAAACAGCAAGACTAAGAACAACACGAATAGTGCTTGGTTTAACAACGGGAGAAAAAGTCTCATCAAAGTCAATACCAGACTGCTGGGAGAAACCACGACACACCCAACGAGCTTTGTAACGAGTGAGAGTGCCATCGGAATGAAATTTATGACGAAAAACCCATTTGACAGAAACAATGTTAACACCAGGAGGTTTGGGAACAAGAGTCCATGTATTATTTTGCTGAAGAGCTTCAAATTCATCGCGCATAGCGGAAAGCCAGAGAGGATCAAGAAGAGCTCGCTTATAACTGGTAGGAATAGGAGAGATAGTTGGGGTGGCGGTAAGATTGAGACGTTTTGTGGGGAGAAGAAATCCTCGTTTTCCACGGGTGCACATGACATGATCATTGGTGGGCGGTGGTATAAGAACAGCATTGGGTGGTAGTGGGTTTTCGGATGAAGAAGACGGTGAGAGAGAAGAATCAGAGGTGGTGGGTGTCGAGGTGGTTGCCGTGGTAGGATTGTTGGGGAACGTAGTAATTTCAAAAAATTTCCTACACGCACACAGGATCATGTGATGCATAGCAACGAGGGGAGAGTGTTGTCTACGTACCCAACGCAGACCGACTGCGGAAGCGATGACACGACGTAGAGGAAGCAGTCGTACGTCTTCACGATCCAACCGATCAAGCACCGAAACTACGGCACCTCCGAGTTCGAGCACACGTTCAGCCCAATGACGATCCCCGGACTCCGATCCAGCAAAGTGTCGGGGAAGAGTTTCATCAGCACGACGGCGTGGTGACGATCTTGATGAACTACAGCAGCAGGGCTTCGCCTAAACTCCGCTACAGTATTATCGAGGTATATGGTGGCAGGGGGCACCGCACACGGCTAAGGAATAGATCACGTGGATCAACTTGTGTCAACTTGTGTGTTTAGAGGTGCCCCTGCCTCAGTATATAAAGGAGCCAAGGGGGGGAGGAGGCGCCGGCCAGGAGGAGGTGGCGCAGGAGGAGTCCTACTCCTACCGGGAGTAGGACTCCCCTCCAATCCTATTCCAACTAGGAATCCCCAAAGGGGGAAAGAGGAGAAGGGTGGCCGGCCACCTCTCCTAGTCCTAATAGGACTAGGGGAAGGGGGGAGGCGCGCAGCCCTGGTGGGCAGCCCTTTCACCTTTCCACTAAGGCCCATGAAGGCCCATATGGTTCCCGGGGGGTTCCGGTAACCTCCTGGTAACCCGGTAAAATCCCGATTTCACCCGGAACACTTCCGATGTCCAAACATAGACTTCCAATATATCAATTTTTATGTCTCGACCATTTCGAGACTCCTCGTCATGTCCGTGATCACATCCGGGACTCCGAACAACCTTCGGTTCATCAAAATGCATAAACTCATAATATAACTGTCATCGTAACCTTAAGCGTGCGGACCCTACGGGTTCGAGAACAATGTAGACATGACCGAGACACGTCTCTGGTCAATAACCAATAGCGGGACCTGGATGCCCATATTGGCTCCTACATATTCTACGAAGATCTTTATCGGTCAGACCGCATAACAACATACGTTGTTCCCTTTGTCATCGGTATGTTACTTGCCCGAGATTCGATCGTCGGTATCCAATACCTAGTTCAATCTCGTTACCGGCAAGTCTCTTTACTCGTTCCGTAATACATCATCTCACAACTAACATATTAGTTGTAATGCTTGCAAGGCTTATGTGATGTGTATTACCGAGAGGGCCCAGAGATACCTCTCCGACAATCGGAGTGACAAATCCTAATCTCAAAATATGCCAACCCAACATCGACCATTGGAGACACCTGTAGTACTCCTTTATAATCACCCAGTTACGTTGTGACGTTTGGTAGTACCCAAAGTGTTCCTCCGGTAAACGGGAGTTGCATAATCTCATAGTCATAGGAACATGTATAAGTCATGAAGAAAGCAATAGCAACATACTAAACGATCGGGTGCTAAGCTAATGGAATGGGTCATGTCAATCAGATCATTCTACTAATGATGTGACCTCGTTAATCAAATAACAACTCATTGTTCATGGTTAGGAAACATAACCATCTTTGATTAACGAGCTAGTCAAGTAGAGGCATACTAGTGACACTCTGTTTGTCTATGTATTCACACATGTATTATGTTTCCGGTAAATACAATTCTAGCATAAATAATAAACATTTATCATGATTATAAGGAAATAAATAATAACTTTATTATTGCCTCTAGGGCATATTTCCTTCAGTCTCCCACTTGCACTAGAGTCAATAATCTAGATTACACTGTAATGAATCTAACACCCATGGAGCTTTGGTGCTGATCATGTTTTGCTCGTGGAAGAGGCTTAGTCAACGGGTCTGCAACATTCAGATCCGTATGTATCTTGCAAATCTCTATGTCTCCCACCTGGACTAGATCCCGGATGGAGTTGAAGCGTCTCTTGATGTGTTTGGTCCTTTTGTGAAATCTGGATTCCTTTGCCAAGGCAATTGCACCAGTATTGTCACAAAAGATTTTCATTGGACCCGATGCACTAGGTATGACACCTAGATCGGATATGAACTCCTTCATCCAGACTCCTTCATTTGCTGCTTCCGAAGCAGCTATGTATTCCGCTTCACATGTAGATCCCGCTACAACGCTTTGTTTAGAACTGCACCAACTGACAGCTCCACCGTTTAATGTAAACACGTATCCGGTTTGCGATTTAGAATCGTCCGGATCAGTGTCAAAGCTTGCATCAACGTAACCTTTTACGGTGAGCTCTTTGTCACCTCCATATACGAGAAACATATCCTTAGTCCTTTTCAGGTATTTTAGGATGTTCTTGTTAGGTTTCGTAGTAATTTCAAAAATTTTCCTACGCGCACACAGGATCATGTGATGCATAGCAACGAGAGGAGAGTGTTGTCTACGTACCCAACGCAGACCGACTGCGGAAGCGATGACACGACGTAGAGGAAGTAGTCGTACGTCTTCACGATCCAACCGATCAAGCACCGAAACTACGGCACCTCCGAGTTCGAGCACACGTTCAGCTCGATGACGATCCCCGGACTCCGATCCAGCAAAGTGTCGGGGAAGAGTTTCGTCAGCACGACGGCGTGGTGACGATCTTGATGAACTACAGCAGCAGGGCTTCGCCTAAACTCCGCTACAGTATTATCGAGGAATATGGTGGCAGGGGGCACCGCACACGGCTAAGGAATCGATCACGTGGATCAACTTGTGTCAACTTGTGTGTTTAGAGGTGCCCCTGCCTCCGTATATAAAGGAGGAGAGGAGGGGAGGCTGGCCGGCCAAGGGGGGGAGGCGCAGGAGAGTCCTACTCCCTCTGGGAGTAGGATTCCCCCTCCAATCCTAGTCCAACTAGGATTCCTCGGAGGGGAAAAGAGGAGGAGGGGGCCGGCCACCTCTCCTAGTCCTAATAGGACTAGGGGAAGGGGGGGCGCGTAGCCCAACTAGGGCAGCCCCTTCTCTTTTCCACTAAGGCCCACTATGGCCCAAATAGCTCCCGGGGGGTTCCGGTAACCCTCCCGGTATTCCGGAAAAATCCCGATTTCACCCGGAACACTTCCGATATCCAAATATAGGCTTCCAATATATCAATCTTTACGTCTCGACCATTTCGAGACTCCTCGTCATGTCCGTGATCACATCCAGGACTCCGAACAACCTTCGGTACATCAAAATGCATAAACTCATAATATAACTGTCATCGTAACCTTAAGCGTGCGGACCCTACGGGTTCGAGAACAATGTAGACATGACCGAGACACGTCTCCGGTCAATAACCAATAGCGGGACCTGGATGCCCATATTGGCTCCTACATATTCTACGAAGATCTTTATCGGTCAGACCTCATAACAACATACGTTGTTCCCTTTGTCATCGGTATGTTACTTGCCCGAGATTCGATCGTCGGTATCCAATACCTAGTTCAATCTCGTTACCGGCAAGTCTCTTTACTCGTTCCGTAATACATCATCTCACAACTAACATATTAGTTGTAATGCTTGCAAGGCTTATGTGATGTGTATTACCGAGAGGGCCCAGAGATACCTCTCCGACAATCGGAGTGACAAATCCTAATCTCGAAATACGCCAACCCAACATCGACCATTGGAGACACCTGTAGTACTCCTTTATAATCACCCAGTTACGTTGTGACGTTTGGTAGTACCCAAAGTGTTCCTCCGGTAAACGGGAGTTGCATAATCTCATAGTCATAGGAACATGTATAAGTCATGAAGGAAGCAATAGCAACATACTAAACGATCGGGTGCTAAGCTAATGGAATGGGTCATGTCAATCAGATCATTCTACTAATGATGTGACCTCGTTAATCAAATAACAACTCATTGTTTATGGTTAGGAAACATAACCATCTTTGATTAACGAGCTAGTCAAGTAGAGGCATACTAGTGACACTCTGTTTGTCTATGTATTCACACATGTATTATGTTTCCGGTAAATACAATTCTAGCATGAATAATAAACATTTATCATGATTATAAGGAAATAAATAATAACTTTATTATTTCCTCTAGGGCATATTTCCTTCAAGGATGTGGTGAGGGCAAGGCGGCTGGGGTAGAGGATGCAGTCGCGGGAGAGGTGGGGGACGGGGTAGGAGGGTGGCTGACGGTAGGCAACTCCAGCTGAGAAACAGAGCAAGATTCCATGGCAGCAGAGATGACCAAAGGATGAACGAGGGAAGAGGTTTTGGTGGTGGCGGATTGTGGTGGAGTTGGTGTTGTGGGTGTAGTGACAGAAAAAGGAAAAGTATTTTCATCGAATGTGACATGACGAGAGAGAATGATACGACCAGAAGATGGATCGAAGCAACGATATCCTTTGTGATCATCAGAAAAACCAAGGTGAATGCAAGGTAGTGAGCGTGGTTCTAGTTTGTTGGAGGCGGTAGAGGCGATGTTGGGAAAGCATAGACAGCCAAAAACACGCAGAAAAGAATAGTCAGGGTGGGAGAGAAAAAGAGATTGGAAAGGCGAATAAAGAGGGCAAGTTTTAGTTGGTCGAATATTAAGAAGGAGTGTGGCGGTGCGAAGGGCTTCAACCCAAAAACGGGAAGGAAGAGAAGCTTGTAAAAGCAAGGTGCGAAGAACATCATTAATAGAGCGAAGACAGCGTTCAGCTTTACCATTTTGAGAAGATGTATAAGGGCATGAAAAACGAAGAAGAATGCCTTGAGAGAGAAAGAAGGTGCGGTTTTGGGTGTTATCAAATTCACGACCGTTATCACATTGAATAAATCGAATTGGCAAGCCAAAGTGTGTGATTACATATTGTCGAAAGTTGAGAAAAATTGCAGGTACTTCAGATTTAGCGCGAAGAGGAAAAGTCCAAGTATAGTGAGAATAATCATCCAAGATCACAAGATAATATTTATAACCAGAAACACTAGGGACTGGAGAGGTCCATAAATCACAGTGAAGTAACTCAAAAGGAAAAGTACTAATGGTGGTAGAGGTTCCAAAAGGTAATCTAACATGTTTGCCGCATTGACATGCATTACAGAGAGAAGGATTATGAGGACTGCTAGAACTAGGGATACAAAATTCTTGGAGTAAAGACGCCAAAGTGTTTTTGCTGGGGTGACTGAGACGACGATGCCATAGATCAACTGATGTGAGCATGGCACGAGGGGTGGATGTGGGCGCACCATGAAGAGGATAAAGATCGCCCGTGCTATTGTACCGAGCGAGGACCGCCCCCGTTGTCAGATCCTTCACAGACAAACCAAGAGGGTCAAAGGCCAGGATAACTTTGTTGTCAATGCAAAATTGTCTAACAGAAATAAGATTTTTGATGATGGAAGGAACGACAAGAATATTGCGTAGAAGGAAATTGGCATGAGAGGAAGGGATGTAAGAGTGACCGGTGCATGAAACAGGGATGGTGGAGCCATCGCCAATGGTGATCGTGGAAAAGGCAGAAGGAAAACAAGCTGACAATAAATTCATATTTGAAGACATATGCATGGATGCACCAGAATCGAAAATCCAATCCGTACCTGCGTCGTTGAGGACAAAATTGTTCATGGCGTTGATGAAGGCGGCTTGGTCCCAAGCCGACTGTTGGGGAGGAGCAGAGGGGCCAGGAGCTTGCATGTTGACGTAGGGGATAGAGGATGGGTAGTATGCGTACGGGGCCTGCATGTTATAGGAGGCCGGCATGGTGTTGTAGGGCGACGGAGGTCCTGGCGTGCTGGGAGGCGGAGTAGGAGTGGCGGTGTAGACGTGCGCCGGCGGCCTGGGTCCAAGGAGTCCCGGAGAGCCGGTGGCTGGACGAAGACCGAGGCTCCACGTGCCCGTGTACGCAGGAGGGGCACCATACGGCGAAGGGGCCGACCACGGCATCGACCAAGCCTGTACGAGGCCAGTCCAAGGATCATGCTGAGGAGGCCATGGCGACGGAGCTGGTGGCGCTGGAGCGGTGGATGACGAGGCTGGTGCAGGTCCGGCAGGACGCGATGCAGGAGGCCAGTAGATTGGATTCTTGCCCTTGTAGTTGGGGCTTGGGCGCCAGCCTGGTGGTGGTGTTGAGGCCGTGGCGGCCACAGCAGGAGTTGGAGGGGCGGCCGGTTGCCGCGGCAGCCCAGGCGTGGGAGCTGCAGAAGAGGATGCGGCAGCATGAAACACCTGCGGCGCCCGTTGCGCCTTGCGAGCCTGGTTCTTCTCTTCTTGCTGGAGGATCAAGCGGACCTCCTTGAAGGTGGGGTACGGCTTGAGCATGGGGATGAAGGACTGCTGCTTCTCGAATTGATCGCCGAGACCTTGAAGGAGGGCGTTGATGAGAGTACGATCCTCGACGTGATCGCCAAGTTCATGGAGTTCATCGCCGATAGCCTTGATTCGCTGGCAGAAGATGGAGACTGGGACATCTCCCTGCATGGTTGTGCGTAGCTCAGTGTTAAGCGCGTTGATTCGCGCGTCGGAGTTGTCCTGAAATAGCTGTTGAAGGGAAGCCCAGAGATCGGCCGCAGTGGCGTCATCGTCGGAGACCAGATTGAAAAGCTCTGTGGAGATGCGTGTGTAAATCCACTGGATGATGGCGAGATCATCTTTCACCCAGCGAGGATCAGCGGGCTGTGGCGGGTAGGAGGGATCAATATGGTGGCGTAGGCCGCAGCGCCCGAGATGGATGATGAAGAGATGGCGCCAATGGTAGTAGTTGTGGATGCCGAGGTCTAATGAGATCGGTATGAAGGGAGAGACGTCGGCAATGGTGTCGGCTAGGGAGAACATTGGGTTTGGAGGGGGAGGTGTTTGGGTAGTTGTAGAGGAGGAGGTAGAGGACGGGGCACCGGCGCCGCGGAACTCGGCCATGGAGAAGAGGGGCCGAATCGGTCGGGGCGGCGGCGCGGGTGGCGGTGCTATACCAGGTGCGGAAAACCTAGGCGTCGGATACCATGATAATTTGAGATATTGGAGAATAATTGTTGTATTGATTTGGGGCCTCAAGGGCTGTTTATATAAATTACAAAGCTTGGGCTTCAAGACTAGACTAATAGAGATAAATTACAATACGAATAGTCTTATACTCTAATAATCTTCAACCCTTGACCTGCTGGCGGCAAGGTGAGGCAGTAGCTAGCCGACGGCAGGGGTTCCCACGACGGGGCCGCTGGCGTTTCCGGCGTCAAAGAAGACGCGGACGCGCCCGGCGTTGAACCCCGGGGCGACGGTGGTGCCATTGGGGACCACCTCGATCGCCACGTCGGGCCTGTCGGCGTTGATCTGCGTCACGGCCTGCGTCGCCGGCCAGCCCACCACCTCCGGCCAGGACGTCTTGCTCATCTTCTTCCGTGGCCTCCTCCTTAATCTCCTCGGACTTTTTGCAAGCTCGATTGGTCTGCAAAAACGTCAGTTCATGGTCACACTAAGGATTGGGAAGAGATGGAAATCAAGCTGCGCGAAACAAGGGCTAGCAGATCGATGCCGACCGACCTGGCTAGTACCAGTATGCACCAATGCAAAGGCAAGTGCTTCACTTGCGTGTGGTTGTGGAGCCAGGTCGTGTGTGTATAGTACGTATCTCATCTGCATAGTACGTATCTGTGGTCTTGGATGAGGCGGGCGGGCTGGCATTGGGCACGTCGCCCCTTCGCCGGAACCTTTGGTTTCGTCGTCCCTTGTTAAGCTCACGCTGACAAATGACAACAACACGCGTGACGCGTATGTATTGTTCCAAAACTATATTGTGCAAGGAGATTATAGTACAGAAGCTTAAAGCATTTTCAACAGGCGCGCTAAACAGGCGCCGCGCCGTAAATATACCCACTTTAACACGCGCGCAACCCGGCGGATGGCTCCAGTGGGCGCAATAACCGCGTGCGCGGTATAAGCAGTTGGGCGCGCGGCAGGAAGCGCTACCTCGCGTGGTGTATTTGCGGCGCTCGCTTTCGCGCGCGGCACACTCGAGCGCTCGCGCTGCATTCTGTCTTCTCCTCCTCCAAAGCCCCGCACGCGCCGGCGCCGGCGACCCGCACCCATGGACGCACACGCCGGCACCCCGCTC